>NC_135499.1:165681199-165823699 GCF_052857255.1 Amblyomma americanum | reverse complement strand
CCGCGCGAACGTGCGGGCTCCATTCCACTACTTGCCGAAATGCTGGAAGAATAGTGGAAGCGCGGCGGCAGTGGTGTGATTGTGCACTGAGAGAGGCGGCGAAAAACTTCTGTTCTTTCTCTTTTCTTTTTTTTTTCTTCTGCCCTTTCAATCTCGTCGTCGGTGGGCGGGATGCGGGAATTACCGCTCCATGCGCCAACAGAGCGAGGCTTATTGTAATTAAGACTCTAATTAAGTGGGTCTGAGAAGGAGCACTCTTGTCGCTCTCAATCTTTCATTTATTGCTGTTTTTTTTTCACCAGTATTCTGAGCTCTCCCCCCCATCCCTCGTTCCCCCTCTTTCTCCTCCGTTTCTCACACATGGCGGTGAGAATAAGGGCTGCACAAACTAAATTGCTCATCGGAGCACTCTCTGGTACCGAGAGGCGTCCTCGGTTCCTTGCGCGCCCTCCCTTAAGGTTCTCAAAAATTATATAAAGCGCACTTAGGACCACAGACAAGGGAGACCAAACAACACAAGCGCTTGTGTTGTTTGGTCTCCCTTGTCTGTTGGTCTAAGTGCGCTTTATATAATTTTTGAAAATGAAAAACCAACTTGCTCAGATGTCAACTCTGCTTCACTTAAGGTTACTAGCTCTAGTTCCGGAGAAGTGAAACGAGATTTCCTGCCCTTGCGTATTTCTGTGGGCATCACTTTATTGTTCTGTGTACGTGATATTCGTTTTTCTTTCAGTTCATCTAATCTAGGTACCTAATGATCCTGTACGCGCTGTTCTAGTGCTGCATCTACGTTTTATTAACGTCATTTTATGTGTGGCACTTTTGATTTCTTCTTGTTGTTTTCGGCTGGCTTGTTATAAGCGGCGGTTCTGTGGGCATTTTCCTGTGTTTTCACAAATATCGAGGGATATTATTATTAATATGGAAAACGGCGCGTGTTTTCCCTGTCTTCAAATCAGGAAACAAATCTGATGTTTCGAACTAGCGCCCCATTTCTCTTCTTTGTGCAACCTCTAAGCTTTTTGAATTAGCTTTGCACAAAGTACTTTCCTTCCACCTCAAAAATGTAATCATTCATAATCAGCATGGTTTCATAAAATGTCGTTCTACTACAACTAACCTTGTGACTTTTATGACGTATACATCAGCTGAAGTCCTTCAGAGGAGTCAGGTAGACGCTGTGTACTGTGATTTGAGCAAAGCTTTCGACGTTGTTACTCACTCATTACTTCTTCAAAAGCTTCTGCTGTTTGAGATCGACGTTTCAATTGTAGCCCTCCTACGCAACTATCTTCTTGATCGGTCCTGCTTTGTCAGTGTAAATGGACAGACCTCATTTGTTTACACTCCAACCAGCGGAGTTCCTCAGGGCTCGGTATTAGGCCCGCTTCTGTTCTCTGTTTTTATCAATGGTCTGTTTTTATCAATGACGTTTCCTCCGTGGTCAAAAACTCCTCATTTCTCCTTTATGCGGACGATATAAAAATGTTCAAGGCAATACATACTCTTCACGATTGCTTGTCATTGCAATCGGACATATCCGCCTTCTCTGATTGGTGCTTGAAGAATGGGCTCACTCTCAATTCATCTAAAACCAAGGTTGTCTCATTTACGCGTAAAACGCACAGTCTTCTCTACTCTTATTCTGTGAATGGTAGGCCGCTGCCCAGGGTTGATGAAATTAATGACCTCGGCGTGCTTTTCGACCGTAGCCTCAGCTTCTCCTCTCATACAAAACGCATTGCTCTACGGGCTATGCGTACACTCGGCTTCATCTGCGGGCTTTCGAGAGAGTTTCGATCCCCACTTCCCTTCTTAAAGCTCTACCTCTCCATATGCTTGCCGCTTTTGGAATATGCGTCTGTTGTTTGGAGCGGCACTTACCAGTCGAACTGTGAAACAATCGACAGAGTTCAGCGAAAGTTTTTACGCATATTTCAACATCGGTTTTCTTGCAAAACTTCCAGCTCTCGTCCCAGACGGAGTAACTCACTGCAGCTTCCTTCTCTTAGCTGCCGTCGCGTGAGGGCAGATATAATTTTCTTGTATAAACTTCTTCATGGTCACATTCTATGCCCTCAGCTCCTAGCGCGTATCCTTTTGCGTGTACCGCGAAAGAGCATAAGGGAATTCAGACCATTCCAAGTTTCTGCACTCCTGCACTCCCTCTCCCCTCTGGACAGAATGCTAAAGCTGTTTAATTCTCTTTGTCCCCACTTTGATATATTCGAAAATTCTCTCCCTTCCTTTATATTGGATGTCCGTGACGTTCCACTTTGAGCATTCTTTTTCTCATACATAACTTCCCCTGTTATGCATTTCGTCTTTACTACACTTGTGCGTTTGCACCGGTATTATATTTTTTTTTCTCCTTAATTGTTCATCACGTCTACTTGTTTTCATTAATATTATTTCTTTGATACTGTGTACTCACGCCTGACTGTCTGTAACGCGTTCACTAATTACATTTCTTATTGTGTATGATTGTATTCCTAGCTTGTATTTCAGAGGTTTCTTATTAGTTCATATTAGTATTGGCTTTATTCTTGTTTGTATTTTGCTATATGCTGTACTCAGCTGTTATCGGTCGTTCTTGTGTTCATTCTCTTTGTTTATTGTTCCATTAGTTATTTATATGTCTGTTGCCTGTTCTAGCTGTTTTCATTTACCGCTGCTCTCGCTGTTTTCTTGTTTTCGCTTTTTTGCTTCATGCTTGCTGTCACGCCTAGTTTGTCTTTTTTTTTCCTATCGCCTTGACTGCTGCATTGCCTCTCCTGAGTGTCTTCCTTTGTGGTGAAATAAATTTACATTTTGTGCGTGTGAATGGTGTACCAGCACCAAGACCTATGGGTTGTTCCTGGGCACCGAAAAAATAAAGATTGATTATTATTATTATTATTATTATTATTATTATTATTATTATTATTATTATTATTATTATTATTATTATTATTATTATTATTATTATTATTATTATTATTATTATTATTATTATTATTATTATTATTATTATTATTATTATTATTATTATTACGCTTCGACCTCCGGTAGTAGACGGCCCGCAGCGCGAGTGTTTAGCGGGCGGCGTCCACGCTGCCAGGACGACCAGCACACTTGGCTCCGTACAGGCACTTGCTGCTGACTCGATGCTGGCTCGCTTAGCCCACTGAGAGAGAGAAAGATAGAAGTTGAGCCAAGAAGAGCGTTTTTAGCGCCGATTTCTCGCGGTTGTTACCTGGGGTAGCTGCAACGTGAGCGAGCATCGCGCCATTGCGAAAGAGTTTAAGAAGTTGAAAGAGAAGAAAAAGGTAAAGGATAGAAAAAAAAAAGAGACTGGACGAAACGACGGTTATGGAAGTCGCCTTTAACAAAGAAGATTTCCAGGTTTTTAATTTTTCTTCGTTTTCACTATTTTGTTTTTCACAGAAGGAGCTACTACTGATTCCTCTTTCCCGAGGGGCGCCCCGAGGCGATTGGACTTGCAGCGTGCGCGGATGTAACAACCCATCGACCAATTTAGCGCCCTGATAAGGAACGGCCAAGTTTCTTTTTTTAGCACCCGTTTTCTGTTTTTCACCCAGGTGGCCAACAGGTCTAATGTGCGAAAATTCATTCCTGTTCTTCATACAGCGCGTATCGTATTGCGACGGAACGCAACAAATTTAGCTTGCTCTCTCCTGAACGTTCTGTCTCGTAAATATTTGCTTCTTTAGTATGTAGAATTTTTAGGCGTCTGTTCTCACCAAAAAGCACTGCTGCTTCACAATTTGAGAATCATGGTGTGATCATTATTATTGTGCGTAAAAAAATACGTACAAGCGAAACGCTGAAGACGGTAAGGCGGTGTTAGAAAAAACGCTTCTGCATCCATGTCAGGTCGTTCCCTGCGGCAATCGATGCCTGGTTTAAAAGTATTATGCACGTTTCTTAATGCTTTTTTATACCTAATTTTAAATTGACGTTTGCTTGCCCAGTCCAAGTTTACGCGATTTCCCTCGCAGTCAGGCACCAGCAGATTTGAAGAATTTGTTTGCTATTTTCTGTTCCGGCCAAAAGCAAATACGGGCCATAAGCAAACGGATGTAGAGAAAACAGGAGAAAGAAAAAGGGTTCGCACAACGCTTCGCCAAGTTTAAACCGCACACACGCATCCACACATGGGATGAGCGAGCACGTATATTTATATGCAGCGGTAATCCGAATAGTTCGCGGTCGCGAGCAAAAAAAAATGGACAAAAAGATAGGAACCGTGCCATCAGCGTGGAGAGAAGCATTAGGGCCGTGCCACATCAGGCCAGAGCAGACTGTCGTTGTCCATTAGCTGCACAGAGCATTCAGAGACTGACGACATGTCGCAGCCACAGCCGTGAGAAATGACGTATGGTGTGGGCAAACGCGAGCACGGACAGAATGAAAAAAGAAGAAGAAGGGAAGCACAGAGAAATGAAACGAAATACAAAGCAGAAAAAGCGGTGGAGGCTGGCCTTTTCATTAGGATACCTTTTAGTGACACCAAACATAGTTCTTTTGCGTCTGCGCGTAGGATGAAGCCGTCGTTTGTACATGCGTTTGCGGTGACATCTCGTGTGGCCGACGCAATGCTGGTGGGCAGGAGGACCCATCGAGCGCTAGCAACGGTACAGTCTCTTGGGGTCCATTATGCTCGACGCGGTCGAGCA
The DNA here is from genome assembly GCF_052857255.1 of Amblyomma americanum. Lineage (NCBI taxonomy): Eukaryota > Metazoa > Arthropoda > Arachnida > Ixodida > Ixodidae > Amblyomma > Amblyomma americanum. The sequence continues at coordinate 165,819,020 of NC_135499.1, read as the reverse complement.
AATAAGCAAGAGAGGCGAGCGATAGAAGTGAACAGAAAGAGTATTCTTGCACTGGTATAAGAATAAACGAAGCAAAGAAAAGGAGAAACTCGAAAAGGTCTTCAGGGACATGGGCCTGAAATAATCTGGAGCCATGGTTACCGTGGCCGCTTTTTACGGTCTTCGAGCGAGTTGTGCGTTGCATCTCCTATTGCCATGCTTGCATGCAAAACCGGCTGACCGCAGACCCCGCATGTGATGTGCTTTACCAAATGCGCTTATGAGCCTTCATCTGAAATAGAAAGTTAGCAACATTATTCTTGCGACAACCAGCGTTAATCAAAAGCCTGCAAAGGATGCCTGGAATTCTAACCGACAACTCACGTCTTGCTACATTAAAAAAAACAAAAACGTCAATTTTTTTTAACCTTATTCATAGCTTACCTTGCGTGCGATTGCACTGAACACCACACGCCAAGGGTATTGATGTTAGCTAATAGGCCTAGGACGGGACATAATAAGAAAACGACAGGACGAAGTACCGGCTGTCGTCTCCGTCAAGTGTCTGTTCCTAGGGCCGTTTAACAAATATGACTTAACAAAACCTCTCCTGACAGCCAGCTCTTTTAAACTTAAGGCCGTAGTTAAAGCTTTCAAATTCTATATTAAATTTACTTCACTGTTTAGCGAAGGTTTTCTCGTTCCATTCAGCATACTATCTGCCATCGACTTGTAGCATGCCCAGCGTTCCCGGACTTTATTAAATGGCACCACCTGTCAGCCGCCAACAGCGAACAAAATGTAAGTGAACTGCAATATTTCCAGTTGTAATTCAGCAGAAACGTGAGTGTCCCGTGAATTGGAATAATGATAGCCTACTCTTCCTACGGGCTGGAGAATCTTAATTATCAAATGCTTCCTGCTCTCGCTTCGGTGAGTCTTCATGGTCGTAAAAAAACAATGGATGTACCCTACATTCAAAATTCTTTTGCGCTGATTTTTTATGTAAAGCCCCACGCAGCATGTTGCGAAAGCCGCACATAATAGAAGCGCTTTTCCATGTTTCCTGGGCTTGAGAGTGGTTGAACAGGTATCCGGAGCCCCATATCGTGAGAGAAACTGGTTACCGCATTTGATCTACTGTTTACTTTGTGGTTCGTAAAAGTCGTCGTTCCTTTCTTCCATTTTCATCCTTTTTTCGTCTATGAACGCTTCTGAAAAAAAAAAAACATGGAGTGGGGATATGAGTTCTGTCGATCTGGGACCTTAGTCGTTATGCATAACAATTCCCTTTCTTTCGACTGCATTTCGTCCTTCCGGGCTGAGAAATTTTATTTGTATTTATTTTTCTTGCCCATTCTACTATTTTTATTTCTAATTTGCCGTCCATCGTGCCGAAAGGCAGATCGCCGGGATAATGGGCCGTGGTATCTCTTCAGCTGGTGATGAAATAAGACGAGGGTCAAGACGGAACAGAATTGGAAACTACTCTATCATCCTGAACCTAATGCACCGTATGCTCAACCTCAAGAACTCCTGACTTGAAAAAAGATCTTTCTTGAACATTAGCATGCAACTACGTGTCTTGCGCGTGCTTGCCTGCGCGAGTGATTAAGTCTGGTTCTTTAATTGAGAACACAACACGGAAAGATTCGAACTCTGGAAAAAAGTAGTGGCCTCTTCGACAAGTAGAAGCGCACACTTGAGGACCTTTGTTCTTTTGTCAAATAAAGTTATTACCTACACCACCGCAATGCGTCTCTTACGGGGAGTCATTAGCCTAGCGACTTATGCATGCCGAACGATAAATACCAGCAAGTTCGTGAGGCCATATTTTGAAGGAGGCGAAAAAAAAAACAACCTTAAAGAGTGAAGGAGCATTTTTAAAGTTCTTTCGCGCGCAAATAAAATTAAACTTTCGAAAAGAACTAGGCGAATTTGACTGATCCGGCAGACCTACATAGCTCAAGTGTGCGTATTCCACGGGCTCTACATAGCTTTCCGTCGAGTAGTCTTTCCGATCAGCTGTGAGCTGCGTCTGTCGGCTCTATAGAATGGGAGATCTACTCCAGTAGGCATGACTCGAAATCGAAAGACCACTGGAAGGTCGCCACCAGAGCGACTTGCGCAAAGCCGCCTGTTATTGAGACCGGAACATGCGTACCTTGTTTGCAGGATGAAAGATTCATCCCGATTACACGCATCGGCTTCATCGCTGCCGGTTTTACGACGAACGCGTGCTGCTTTTTTTGTGCTACACATAAGCTTATTGGTGTGCACGGAGAAACAAGCAAATGGTTGGAAGAGCACTGTTCGTTGACAGCGGTGGATCAGCGTCGGATATAAAGGTCAGGCTACATACACGAATGCACGCACACACATACGCCTGCACGCTTGCACTCACGGGTGCGTGAATGTGCCAGCTGCAGCAACCAGGCGTCATAAATATCTGAAGCTTGTTCACCGGAGGCATTATGCGCTCGGGATGTGGCCATGTATAATGCATTCCAGTGAAGACAGGGACGAGGCTTGGGCTTTCGCAGCGGGGCCAAATAAACCCAAGTGTGGCGGATAGCTTCCTTAGCCCCGGCTCCATTACGAGAGACCTCGCGTGCCGCCTCTCATCGGAGTCCCCTCTTTTTTCTCCGTCGAATATAAACACCACCAGAAGAATGAGGACAAAAAACAAAGCAAGCAGACCGTTGAGATTCGAGAAAGAACGCCCATCGCCCGCGCTCGATGCTGCAGCGCAGCGTCGTAGCCTGCGTGAAGCCTGCACAAACCTGCACAAAATGTTCGCTAGCAGCCAACTTTTTTTTTGCTTGGTCCTCGCTTGGCTTCGCCTTCCTTTTTTTCTTGTTTGTGATGACGATTTTTCCATCTTGATATGCTCTTCGCGAAGCAGTTTAAATTTATTTTGTCTGCATCCGCCCTTCTCTCTCAGTTAGTGTTTTTTTCTTGCCATACAGATACCACAGCACAGGAGTGCTCTCTCGCGCTCAGCTTAAAGCTTCTCGCTTTGTCGAGACCATCTTTCCTCTTCTGTGCCGGCCATCCTAGCTAGCAGCACGCATCGCCATGGTCCTCTTCCCGTCTGCCTTGCTTCTCTATATCGTTCTCTCTTTCTCCCTCTGCACTCTTAGCGCCGTCCACACGGCTTTTACTTTTTCCCTCAGGGACGTCCAAACAGTTATATTTTTTTATATCTCTTGCAGCTCACTTTCAACCCTTTCTGCCAGCCGTCCTTCGCCCCTTAACGTCTTTCTCGCTCTCCAAAAACTTCCTCCTGCTTACTTAGCGTCGTGGGCCCGTCGATTGCGGCCGAGTGACCGTTTTGTTTTCCTTTCTCTTTTCGCTCTCCCCTCGCCCCACGAACTGCTCGAGAAGCACTCAGAAGCCATGCACTTCTACGCAAGGTCCGTCCTGTTTATCGCGTCCGCACAGAAGGAGCTGCAGTGGCCCCCTTTTTGTCACTCGCTGCGAGTTGTTTATAGCATTACGTGCTTTTCGAGAAACGTGGCTTCTATACAGAGGGAGAACGAGAAATAAATTGTCATAATTTTGTGCAGTGCCACAGACACTACAGCCAGTTCCGGCATCGCTGTCTGCGACGCGTGCTGCTCGGCCGGCTAGCTCCCTCGCTTTTTCCATGGGACGCGGCGCCCGTAGTCCGCTGCGCCCCGTTAGCCATGGCATTACAGCACACGTGCTTCGCTGCTGTCTCGCGGCTTAATCTGTTTTGGCCCGCGTTTCTTTCTTGCGAACGGAATCTAGCACGTCTCGGAAAGCCTTTCTTGGGTTTTGCCGCTCCAGGCATCGCTTTTCGCTTCTCTTCTTGCTGCTTTTTTTGCGCAGCCTTTGTGTCGTCGTTTTGCTTCGATTTGTGTGCGCCGACTTATGCCAAGCACACAATCTGTTTATCATACAGGAAAGCTGAAGTCTCATAATCACGTTCAACGTGTTTACACTCTATGCTTTCATGTTGAGATGTTCCTGCGTCAGCTTTCTATGTGAAGGTGAAATTGTTGATTCGTAGTTTTACTTAAGTTTTGATCCACACCTGCTGGTGCTTTTTGCAAGCTGCTAGCTACCATTCGTTTCGTTAAGTAATGGTAGTTAATATTAATAATAATATTTGGTTTTTTGGGGAAAGGAAATGGCGCAGTATCTGTCTCATATATGGTTGGACACCTGAACCGCGCCGTAAGGGAAGGGATAAGGAAGGGAGTGAAAGAAGAAAGGAAGAAGGAGGTGCCGTAGTGGAGGGCTCCGGAATAATTTCGACCACCTGGGGATCTTTAACGTGCACTGACATCGCACAGCACACGTAGTTAACTAATGGCGCCTTCATGATGCGCGGTCTTCTTGAATTGTTTTTAGGCCGTATCTAATTGTTCCGGCTCGCGCCATTTTCCTTTCTCAGCAAACGAGAGCTAAAGATACAGGCCCCTGAAAGGCAACAGTAGTCGCTCTATCTGAGTTTACTTAATTAGTGGTATGAGATGTTCTCACCCGGCACGAATCTAATCATCAATAAAATGCACGATTGCTTCAAATACCGCGCTTGAACACAGACATGTCGAAGTCGACACGGGAAGTAATTAAAATGTTTTTGCTTATCAGGGTTTCTATACGTGTACTATTTGACGCTGCGAATTCTGGCGAACAACCGCGCCCCTCAAGAGCAGCAACTCTCTCACAGAAAAGCGTCCTATGCTGCTTGGACACTGGGACATCATCACCAGTGCTTTATTTACTCCTGTCATTTATCAAACCTTCTCCCATTCATATAAGCATCCTCTTATGTTCACAAAGGTAATAATCACGGCTAAAAAAAAAACCTTCTAACAGAAGTTACTTTGAGAGGTTCAGGTCTGAGCTTGATGTACACTCCTCGTTAGCCAACATCAACTGAAAATAGTACCTAGATTTAGAACCCAATTCGGACATTCTAGTTTGTTAGGTTATCCATGCACAAAACATCTCTCCTTTCATATTGCTACGGAGAATTCCGGAGGGAAAGTGGAGGAGCGAAAAGCATAACACGGTACACTGAGGCGAATTTAATAATAATAATAATTGGTTTTGGGGGAAACGAAATGTCGCAGTATCTGTCTCATATATCTTGGGACACCTGAACCGCGCTCTAAGGAAAGGGGTAAAGGAGGGAGTGAACGAAGAAAGGAAGAAAGAGGTGCCGTAGTGGAGGGCTCCGGAATAATTTCGACCACCTGAGGATCTTTAACGTGCACTGACATCGCACAGCGCACGGGCGCCTCAGCGTTTTGCCTCCATAAAAACGCAGCCGCCGCGGTCGGGTTCGAACCCGGGAATTCCGGATCAGTAGTCGAGCGCCCTAACCACTGAGCCACCGCGGCGGGGCGAATTTTGTCTTATTCTCAGTTTCAGCACCACCGGCGGCAATCCGCGCTTCATGCACGCGCACAAAAATCTGCCCCCAATTCGTGGAGCCAATGGCGAGCTACCAAACAAACTAAAGAAAATAAGAAGAGGACATAAAGAAAATGCAAAAAAACAATAACTCGCAATAAAACGGGCGTAGACGCTGGTTAGGCTGACCCTTTTCCTCCTCGACTTGTAGTTTTCAGCACAGCGAGCTCATGGTGGTTTGGAACCGACTACGTGGCGGGCCGTACGCTATACACAACGTGACCGGAGCCAGAATTCTACATGAGAGCGCAGCAGGACACCAGGCGTCGGGCCGAGCGGAGTTAATGGTCCATTCAGTGGCTGCCGTTATAGCTGCATGTCAAGAAAAAAATTCAAAGAAAGAGGTAAGAAAAGGAAAGGAAGCATTTATGCCGCCTACCTACCACACGCGTAGCTAGCGGCGCAGCCAAGAGGAAAGCATGGCTACCACGGCCATCCGGCTGCTAGCCGTCTGGGTAACACGCTCCGTCCAGTATATGAAAACATGAGGGCGCCGCTGCCTTTGCTCACTAAAAACCAGCGAGGTCAGCTGGAGCAACAGCAGCAGCATCGCCAACGTCGCTACAGAGTCTTTTCCCTTACCGCCCAAACTTTCTATCCCTCCTCTGCGTAGTCCGGTCCCCACTCTTGTCCCCCATCCACCCCCCCCCCCTCCCCACACACATACACACACGCGCGCAGGCGTGCGCGCTGAACTCCGATTTCGAGTGCTCCCCATTCTGGTTAAGGACATCCCTCCTGCAGCAACAGAAGCAGTGCCACTGATTACCCGGGTGTGAGGGTGCAAGTGACCTGCGGACCGACCCCGTAACTGCCGAACGACGACTAGGAATCTCAGAGCCAAAGTCCAGGTCGCGGACGCATGGGTGCAGGACAGTGCAGTGGAAGCCAGGGAGGCCGTGTAGCACCCAGGGAAGAGTGGGGATGTGGGCATAGTGGGATCGAATGTTGCACTGCACTGAGCATCTTTGCAGCGCCCCGGAGTTAGGGGTTCGTTTAGACAATTCTCAGAGGAAATGTGGAAGAGCCCGAAAATATCAGAAGTAAGCCCGTGTGTGCCAGAGGCCTTCTTCTGCATCACACCCGTCCTTCTACTTACACCGTCAGAACTGTCAAACCTTTCCTCGGCAGTTCGCAAGCGCCCGGCGAGCACTGCGAAGCCAAGTGCGCGCGACTGCTACCCGTAGTAATGGTGGAGGTTGGAGAGAGTACAACGCGAAGCCCTGAATACACTGTGCCCGACTCACTCGCCCAGCACTGGGAAGCATTGCTTTCTTCCGACGCTATTCGCGGAATTTCTCTTCAGTCGATGACGAACCGCGAGAATGAAGAGGGGAGCATCGCGCGGACGTTGCCGTTTTGCCCTTGGCCGAATCTGGCGCTTTACAGTGATATTTGTTCTTGTTCAGTACCCAGTGGCCTTTTCCTGCGTCCGCACTGTTGATTGCTGTGGCTCTGACAAGAACTATGCAAGTACATTCGATGAATGTAGGCAGTGTGATCTAAATGATCTCCTTTTAATTTAGCGCTTTTCCTTCCCACTCACGTACAACATTCTCGGACAAAAATTTGAAATATCGAAGAATTGTAAGGTGTCGCTTTGGAAATATTCAAGGTAGTGGTCCAGTCGTGTGATGTGTAGCAAAATGTTTCTTTTAGTTTTTTCTATCCTCTCATCGAGCAGTAAAGACAGCCATAGAAAACAAATAGGGAACGCTACTGACGATAGCAAAAACGTTAAAAGTAAAAAAAAATGCAAGCCTGCCGACGGGAGATCTGCCACTATATTGCCTTTTATAGTGAAATCTAATAATATATGAAAAAAGTTACGTTCATAGACTCTTTTCCGTTCAAAAATGCCTTTGTCCAGAACTGTTGGGTATGTACCAATATGCAATGTCGTCTGGCGTCTCAGGCGTTCAGCTGAGAGTCTCCTACTAACTCTATGCTCGTAAATGGTGTAAAGGTCTCGATGCGTATTCTGACTAAAAAAAAACTGAAAAGGCGCCAATTATAATTCTTGCGTTAAAGGGTAAAATCCATCGGCAGGCTGTTATTTGCTGACTACGATTCGCTGCTTGTTTCCAAGGCAGTAGCCTAACTGTTCCACTTTGATTACCTAATGGTCATGCTGGTGCGGTTACTTCCCGACGGATAAATTTCATTACCGATTGGAGTTCTTTGTGGTTGAAATAAAGAGAAAGGCATGAGCTGGTGGTGTGAATGTAGAGGTGGTACACCAGCTAGCAGATGCTCCTCCTGAGTCACTGATTTGATTTATTCTGTCTCTACCGCTGTTTCATAAAGCCAGTGATTTTGACATTGATCACCGCTCAGGTCTGCATGGGCTCGATGACTGGATATAAAATTCTCGCAAACGCTAAAGAGCCCACGAATAAAACTATTGACGCAATGCTCGGCATTCTATCTTATAATTAAGCATTTCGGCACCTTGTCACGTCTATTGAATGCAATTCTAAAGAAACACGCAGATTTTGTGCCACCTAACAATCGTTCTGCTCCGTGCGGCTCCAACACTATTCTAGCGCTGAAAGGAATTTTTTTAGGGATGCGGGCCCAGCTCCCATGCTCGTTTCATGCACTCTCCGATGCACGAATCAGTTACGAAACAACTTTTCAGGGCATTACCGTATCGCTTTGAAAGCTATTTCGTAGACAGCATAGCCGCTTTGAATGTGTTACAAATGACTAGTCTTTAAATCGCCCCCGGTGGAGAATACTTTTTTTCTTCCAGTAGATGCAGTATCGCATAGTTCACATCAGCGCGGCGGTTTGCGAAACGTATCCGCTCCTAATTACTGCACACTTGACCGGCATCCCTGACTTGTGCTGTCAGAGAAAGCGCGCTGGCTTGTGCATATGCTACGGCTGTTAAGATGGCGATTTTCTTCTTGCTTTTGGTTTATCACTTCTTGGAAGAAGTTGTACTCAGGGATTAGTATAAAAAGAAACCTAGCTGACACAATTGCGAATAGTTCTCCCACAATGTACACGTGAATCAAGCAGAGGAACAGCAGTGCGCTGGCGTTGCTGTAATACCTTTTCTCGCGGCCCCAGCTGAAACAACTTCAAGTGAGAGTGAAGAAAATCGAATGGGAGACGCTCTTCCTTTGACCCCATATGTTACCACATCAAATGTAGCAGTACTCAGAAAATTCGGACGTCACGAACCGGATCGGGTATCACAGCCACGCACGCATCTAAATTAGTATTCCACAACAATCCCGGACACACTGTGCCATCAGTGCGCGGTTCTATATCGGCATTAAAGACCATCGACGCAAACGTGTGTGGCCTGCGAAAGGGCCTCGAATGCTTCCAACTGCGAACGCCACCCTGGTAGATAGAGCTAGACCAGCTCTGGCTCGACAAAAACCTTTTGCTAAGTCGCCCCCCTCCCCTCAGGCAGTTCCTTGCGGCCAGGCAACGAAAGGCGGCACGCAGCAGAGCGTCTATATGGGGTTCAGCAAGTCATGAGTTTTGCTCCTCGTCTCACGACATGTCCACATGCCGGCGAGAGAAACTGGCGACCTCTTCAGTTCAGCAGGAGATGACCGAAAGGACACGGGCGGCTGCAAGATCCAACGGACTCCCATAATAGGGATACCGACCACCAATTTTAGGTGAAATTAAAAATGTTTTCGTCATCGACTGCATTTTGGAACCTGATTAGCACTTCATGCCAGAAACGTGCTGATCGCTGCATACACTAAAGGCGTATGGCTGTTTTTCCGGGATGTTTTCTCCACAGTAATGGAAGGAGATTGTCCGGACATCTCTGCTCATGGTGCAGGCTGTGGACATACGTATCTGCACAATTTGGTCTACTGTGTTTATGGGTAGCTTTACAATACTCGATGTAGCTCTTTTAGTTTTGTGTCGTCATTACTTACTTCGTATGGCCCCTGCGTCCCCCCCCCCCCCCACGATCGCCTCTCCTTTGTTTTTTTCCCATCGACAGCAGTGCAGGAAACTTCCTTACAGACAAACTACAACGCAAGCTCTCGGCATAGTAAGTCATAATGAAGAACTCCTGGGTTCGCACTAACATGACAGCGCATACGCAGAACACGACAGCGTATACGCTTGCCCAAAACGCTCATTTATTACTTATGACAATCCGTCATCGACGTAGAGGACAGAAGTGGCACGGCTTCACACTGATCTTTCGGCTGCAATACCACGCTGCCTAAGTTGCAAGTGTCTATTTTTCTCTCCAATCAGACACAGTATATCAATGAACTTTCTGTTGCAAGAGGCACCGAGAAATTTGGCCGTGGGAGATTTGGAGGCCCCTCTGAAGTTCGGCAATGAAAACTGAAGACAAATTATAGTGACAGTCTCTCCTACACTACTACCACTACGCAGCGTTGGCAAAGAAGAGAACACTATTTTACGAGTGTTTGTATACAGGGCCTCCACACCACGGCATCATGAAGCGACTTCGCTCCGCCGAACACACTCCCTGGGACACCACGGGTGCGCCAACACTTCCGCCATGTTAGGCGGGCGATGTGAATAAGGCAAAAGGCAGGGGATAGAAGAGGGTGTGAGGAAGCTGTCTTGAGTTTATAGAGAGTGGCATCGATGGATCGTAAAGAGGAGTGCGCGGATCGATTGCGCGTTCCGACATAAAGCGCGCGCGAGCGCGTGGTTTTCCATTACGCGCTCATACACACCGCAAGTCGCGTCTGAGCGTAGTTCTTTCCTCGCGCGGTTGACCACAATCAGCCACGGAAGCGAGTTACAGGGAGAAACAGAACGGAAAAGGAAGAAGAATAGAAAGAAGGCATTGGAGAGGAACCACTGACTGCAGTAAATGCATGCCTGTCAAGACGAACGTGGCACGCGTGCACTGTACAGCGAGTTGCCTGGCATGCAGAGGGACCGAAATCTATGCATAACGAGCCAACTACGGCTCTTGGTTATTGTTTTCTGCTGCTGATGTACCCCTTCTGTACTTACCGGTGCAGTACACGGTATGGCAGCCCTATCTGATGGCGAGTCTTTCCCTTTCCTGCTATACTTAGTCTGTACACATTTGTTTCTCTTCCGCACGTAACCCGCTTTGCATGAGCTGTCGTTTTCTGCTGAATCCTAATGAAATAAAAAAATACAAAGGGAAATTGACGACCGCCACAGTAGTATTCGTGGAATGAATCGAGGGTGGCAGCCAGCGGCGTCTAATTTGATCCGTTCCTGTCGCGGGGGATGCTTAGTTATTGCCTGTAAAGAGCAGGCGTGCGCTGAGAGCATGTTTTACTGATTGAAGCTCTGATCACAGCCTGCCATTGCTGTTGAGGCAGACAGCCAGAATGCGAATGGGCTGAATGGATTTATGGTTTCACGCTTCTATGCAAGACTATGTGCTGTCAGATAGGCCGTACGAGGCAGTTCCCGATTAACTTAGACCACCTGGCTTTTCCAATGGAGCGCCGAAATTTCAACACGCGTGCTTGTTCTTGAATTTTGCTGCTGCAAAACGTGAGCTATCAAAATATGACACAAAAGAGGTGAAATATCGAATGCAATATGAAATACGGGAGCCCTCTGAACTGTCAACACCGCAGTCAGAGCCAGAATATAAAGGATTCAGCATGAATGCTTTTGATGTTTTTCTGCTTCTGCTCTACACAGCAGCAAACAGATAACTGTAACACTGGGAATTCGTGGCAAGCAAGATCTGCTGCCTCATCTCCTGATGCCCACCGGCCTCACTGGCAAGTTTGCACAGGCGCGCTTCAGTCAACTCTCATTTTCAGAGATAAGAAGAGAGAGTTGATTGTGAACTTCTATTTAGTAACATCACACTACCTTGTAAGAAAAACCTACACATAGTATCATAGAGCGCGTAATTTCTCACATTCCGCTGCTTTTTTGGTCGTCAGTACGACGGTGGAAAGCATTCGGAATAATGTTGGGTAAAGCTGTGGACTACGAGGCATGCCGGGGTCGAGAGGTTCAAATTAATTACGACCGCGTAGGGTTCGTGTGACAGGCAAAGAATAATTGACACGCGAATGAGTTTTATTCCTCAATGCGAGACATATAGCATTCATTTCGGGGTAAGGCGTTTCGGCTCAGTTCCGGTCGCCACGCAGAAAAGTCGAGCCTCAATCCATTTACACCCATGAACTAATTCGCCATGCGCGAAAGAGGAATATATCTTCTGCTGCTGCAACAGGAAGTTGAAGCTAAAGTTCAGCGACGAGCTCAAGAGTAAACGTAGGTGTCGATGCCAAGTTAATGAGAAACCAGCTGTGTAGTTAAAATGAAAGTAGCAGCAAGCGATTCCTGTGACCGGCCACAGGCTGTTCGCATTCATTCGTTGTCGCGGGAAGCTGGATCGAGTCAAGAATTCGAATGGGGCTCATTAGATGGAAATGAGCCCGGTGCCGATTAATAGATCGCGAATTCGTCGTTAACGCAGTGCTTCGGCGCTGAACCTGATCGGTCTATTAGGAAATCATCAAATGGAGAAAACGGCGGAAACTGTCTCGCCGGGAGTTAAACAACTAAAGAAAAAGAGAGTTGAATCAGAAGTAGGCTTGTCGCCGTGGACGCTCGAAACGTACTGAAGGGCTGTCATTCCACTTCCATCACTCGCCGCCAGCCGTCTTAATTGCTTGCCGAGCAAAAGCGACGCTTCAGTGCGCGGTCTGACAGATGGGGGACCGAGCCGATTGATTCCTGGGAGTTAGCGCCTAGCCCGGCTTGGAGGGCCACACAGCGTGGCTCGTGACTCTGTTCGTACGCCGTGAGCACGTGCCCGAGCCGGCTTTCTCCATCCACCAGCTCAGAAACGACCGGAGTGACAGGGTGGGCGGAGGATCAGGGTGTATAATATGGGCGCCCAAGGGAGCGGAAGCAGCGGGTTTCCACCAATTAAGGCCGACCGACCCCCCTCACTATCTTCACCCTCCTCTTAGCACGGCTCAACCTTTCGTGCTCTTTGAGAGGGCTAGTTAGCGCTGGTGACTCGGCGTGCGCGTCATTGGACGCAGTTATGGAAACCAAATGCGACGCGTTGCATTTACTTCAATATTTTTACATCCCAACGTATGCACAAGGAGCGAATGTGCGGTATTAGGCGCTTGGGTTCGATGAAATAATAAGCGAACTGTTGAGAAAGTGTTATCGGGAGAACAAAACATTAGGCTATTAAAAGTAACTGAGGACAAAATGTACTTCAATTAATTATAATGGTGCAAATTACGTGTTTGTAGTCAGTGGCGCGTTGCCTATTGATGTGAATCATAAGTGGGCTACTTAATTCAAACGAAAACAAAGCGAATTTCTTGTATTGTGTGTCCCTGCGTTCACATGGTTATGGTGCCGAGCCTCCAGCGCGCAGTTCGAATTGTTCAATCCCTGCGGCCGATGCGAGAGAAGCACATCTACGAAAAGAGAGGTACAGAAACAAGTCTTGTTCAAATACAAGCCAGTATAATGTGCAAGTTAAGTTTTAGGCAACGTGGGTGCGCCTTATATTACCGAAAAAAATTCGTAATTCATTGACGCAACATTATATTTGCAAAGAAAAGGCCAAAATTTCAGCATAAATAAACAGCGTGTGGGATGCCATTCTGTCGAAAGACGAATCCCAACATAAAACATAACTGTTTATTAGCGACGGCAGCGGACGAGCATACTGACGCTGCGCTCGTCTCGGTAGCGGAAGGAAAACAGCCCTCTTCCCAGCCGGGCAGCCTGTTTTTGTAGCCGCCGTTGTTGACGCGCGCCTCAGGTGACGCATCGGTGGCGCTGTGCTTTATCGGTAACGCCGACGGATCACCAGATGTGGGAGGATGCCGGCGTCCGGGTCACCAGATGTGGGAAGTCATTGGATGCTGAGGGACGGCGATGCGTTATTGTCCGTTGTTGGGTCGCCAGATGTGGGATGTCATTTCGGCCGAAGGACTAATCCCAACATAAAAACGAGCAAGGGTTTATTTGATTGCCCATGGCAGCGGACGAGCATACCGACGCTACGCTCGTCTCAGTAACGGAAGATAGACTAGCGCTCTTCCCAGCCGGGCAGCCTGCTTTTGTAGCCGCCGTCGATGACGCGTGCCTCGGGTGACGCAGCGGTGGCGCCGTGCTTTATCGATAACGCAGTCCAGCGCGTGGCCGTGTTACGCTGGGCCGGGTGATAACAAGGCGGAGGCTGCGCGGATATGTGCGCAGAGTGCGCCGCCACAAGCGGAAAACTCCGCCTATTTTTCGAAATTAAAAATCAAAATTCGAACCTTTACTTATATGTTCCTCAAAACCTCGGTGATGAGCCCTCTGACATCATTTCTTTGCGCATAAGTAGAAGGTGAAGTACGGGTGGGATAAATTAGTTGGCCGCAGATGAGAAGAGACAGAGGTGAGCAAGATGCGTGCAAGCGAGATGTGAAAGCTGCGCGAGGAAACAGATGCGTGCATTATTAAAATAAAAGATGTGGACGCGATAAGCGCTAGACGTGTAGAAGTGAGGAAATAAAAGGAACGCCATTTATGGTTGCACCTATTCACAGCACTCGCTATCGCGTATGTAGTCGCCCACTTGCCGCCGCATCGCACCAGCCCGCGTCGTCATCCGTGGATGAGCCGCTCTGTCAGCGTGACTTCTCTGTCAACGTGAGAAGGAAGGCGACGACGCATGATATATAGAGCCTGAACCTAGGCGTGCGAGATTGAGAAGCGGTCCTCGCCCCATCCAGCACAAAGCAAGAACACCGGCAGCTGACAGACGGGCCATTGGAGGAAGGCAGCGCCGCACTCTGATTGTCTAATAACCACACAGACGCACATTCGCAAACAAACACACGCAAGCTCCATCCAAGGACTGCGAGGTTACTTTACAGAGCCCCGGTTGCTAATGTTTCCTTCACTGTCTCTGTTCAGAGAATGCCCTGAGGATTACCCGTGGCTTAGGGCGCCAGCAAGCAGCCGCGCCTGGGGATCAATACAGTTCTAGAAATTACCGGTAGCCCCGATAGAAGAGGCCAGCAGAGTCCGACGATGGCTTACTTAAAAGAGAAACGGAGAGCGGCTGCCGGAAATGGTGGCACGTACGCCCGTTCTTTATGTCCGCCAACGAATCGTGGGACGTCTGCGCACTTGGCTAGGCACCGGAGGCTTTGGTCATGACGTGACGTTCATGACGCTCAGATGTGAACAGCAGAGGAGACAGTCCGCCTATGAGCTCCTCAGTGGCAGGCCACTGAAAACAGCTGGCGTCAGGTATAAGCTAGTTAGCTCACGGGTCCGACAAAGAAAATTTTGTTTGTTTCCATAAAGAGACGGCTCAGAACAACAACTTTAAATCAATCAATCAATCAGTCAATTAATCAATCAATCAATAGATCAATTTATCGATCGATTGATCAGTCAATCAATCCATTCGCAAAAACGTATTTGGTGTTTGAACCACTAGCTCTTCCGGCTGGTATTTGCTACAGAATAAGCAATGCCTTCAACGTGAGGCCCCTGCGCTAAATGTAAACAAGTGTGCCGAACTACTCATCATCAAGCTATTTGTTATGCAATAAGTCCAAGTTTTCCGGAGCTACATACACTGCCATGGACAAAAACCGCGTTACGGCTACGCGTCTCTCTAGGCTTAGCGGTTGTTACACTCGAGGAATGAACCAACCAACCGAGTAGAAACCACTCAGCGGCAGCTCCATGCCCGATCAAACTGCGGTCCCGGATAGCGGCGGACCCAGAGGGCTGCTCAGCTCGTCCTGCGCGGCGCCTGCAGTCCGCGTCCCACATAACTTCTGGATTTGCAGCTCACCGGATGCAATCCCCATTTCCATGCTGCATCTGCGTCTGGGCCTTTCAGTGTCGCACAACGCACGGGAGTTTCCTAGCCATGGATCATCTCCATTTCCACCGACCGCATGCATAACGTAAACATCCGAGAGCAGCAGCGGTGCCGGAAGAGTGAGCCCGCTTTATTCAAATTACGGCGTCCCTGTTTTCGTATAAGACGGAGGCCGCGTGTGCGGGCATGTGCGCCTTGTTATTTTTTTAGCCTCGTTTTTGTTTCTCTTTCACCAGCCGATAACGTCAAGGCACATAACGTTGGGATGTTGCGCTGGATTAGGTTGAAGGGAAAGTGACAGACCACGCCTCATGAAGACAGCCGACAAAAAAAATGATAACAAGAAGATGAGGAGTGCATAATTTGACAAAACGTTTTTTCGCATGTTTATGCGCGAGTGCAATCTTGATTTGTTTCTTCATTGGCCTTAAAAATATCGGCTTCCTGTCGACTGGAGTTAGGGGGCGAAACACTAGGCAGCGAAAAAATAGGCACTTATTATAAAGTGACTATAAACAATAAAACACGGGCTTAATATAAACAAAACACGGGCTTCGTAAGCGATTAATGTTGCCTCCACTAACTACCTTACGTCCGCTGTGCTGTCGTCAATATATCGCCGGAAGAAAAATTTCCTTTCCCAAAATAAAAACCTTTCGTAACACTTTTACGCCAGAACTGTTCTCAAGATATCGAGGTAGAGAAAACAGGGTTTTTTTGTTTGTCTGAAAATAAAGGAACATCGACACATCTTATGCCACTGCGAGTATATTTTTTGCATTTCTTTATTGAAGGCGTCATCCACAAAAGCATATCACTAAATTTTCTCTTGTTCAGCCTATGAAGAATCTTTAATGCTTGGCACGTAACTCACAACAGAAAAAAACTGAAGATATAGAAAAGCTTTTTGCCATGGCCATAAGTATGAAATTCTAAAAAGCACAATAAACATTGGTCTCCGTGATGTTCATTCATTCCTTTCCCGTCGCTGTCGTCCTCGTCTTCCTCATTGTATAATCTCCGAATAATTGCCTTGTCATCCGACGTGCCCAGCGTGTTCCACCGGCAGAATTGCTCCTTCTCCGTATTACCGACAATATCTTACCGCTTTAAGCATGCATTGCACGCACAGGGCAGCAGCATTAACTCCTCCGAGACACACATCAACAGTGCAGTATCACAAAAATCATGTGTGTACTTCATGACAGGTTTTTCCTCATTCGTTCGCAGAGCTCACGGAAAGTGCTCGTGTTGTACTGCAGCGCTGAAGCAATAGTTGCTGTGAAACCTCATTTCAATCAGATAGATTTTCTTTCGGATGCGGGGCTTCCGTGACCAAAATTTTTTTTGTGTATTGAATGGTGGCCATTGCTGACTGTTCTTGAATACTAACCTTCCACTAAGTTATTCGAAGCAGCGAAATACCCCTGTTCGCGATAAGAGAGGATTAAAGCCTGGAAGGCTGCAGAATTTGTCCGGCGAGACATGTTACTCAATAAAAGGATCAGCTGAATAATGATTAACATGCCGTATGTATTCAATTACACATATCATTGCGATTGTGGACTCGAAATCGACTAGCTGGCCACTCTCTGTGCACTTTCTGCACAAATACCCTGTTATTTCTTCTGCATGTATACTGCTTCCTCGTTGTTACAAATAACACGAAAAAAGAAAAAAATTGACTGGGAGAACATGAAACGTGTTATGAGAAGGCTACGATAGCCGTTGGATTTATCTTCATTGATTACTTTGGTACTTACTGTAATAAATGCCTTTACTGGATGGGTGGATGGTATAGATGGCGTTATGGAGGGTAAACGTCGGTGCGGGCAATGTGCGGAGGTGGATCGAGTGTGCCGGTGGGTGGGCGAATGAATGGGTGGGTAGGTATCCCCCGAGTTCCGTGGATGCGGTCTGGAGGAGACTGGTGGGTGGTTCTGTAGGGAGGAGGCTTCACACAGAGGCTTCACTCACTGAAGCCACATACGTGACGCCCCCACTTTAATGCGACAGCATTATAGCTGCTGTCACACCAAAACCCCTCCGCGGGGTGTCGAAAATTCCTGGGTTGGTCGAGAAAGTGATGCTCTTACAGTAATGTTGTTACGCGTAGCCACCCATACAGTGATGCTGTTACGCGTGGCCACCCATGATCAATCATAGCGCACAGCCAAATTCAAAGAATTGTAACCACCAAAGGAGCTTGGAGCAGCGATTCCGGTAGCGATGTCGATAGTATCGACATCGCTACCGGAGAGTGCGAGCGTAGCAGGGGGCGTCGTGTTGTCGGGTGAGCGGATGACGTAATAAAAAATTCTGATGCCACTTAAGTTTGCTTACGGGGAGGGAAGCGAAAGCATACGACTTTCTAGATACGGGTTTTATCCACGACGCTAGTACGCGATCTATTGTGTATTTTTTATTTATTTATTTTTTTATTGTCTGTTTTTATTTTTATTTTCATTTACTTAAACTTTTTCTTAGTTTTCATTATAATTTTTACTTACATTTACTTTTCACGTCTATGTACTAGGTCCATGTCCGTGGCTATTGTGTCGTCGAACAGTAATGAATTAATTACTGTTCATCAACCAAAATTTTCCCACAGCAAGATCTCATCACGCATTAATATATTCCGACTTTTTCACAATTATCTTCACATAGCGGCGTAATCGTGCGGAGAAACTTTTGCTGACACAAAACACGGGACACAAATACGGGGCTATTGTGACGTCAAAGTGTAATTTTCGTGCTTATTGAATTAACAAATTATAATTCATAAACCAAATTTTTCACACAGCAAGGTATCCTCACGCACTATCTAACATAAGCAAACTTTTGCACATATATATTTATATAACGACACAGTCGTGCGGAGAAGCTATGTCGACATATATGGGTATTGTGACATAGAAGTTTAATTTTCGCGTGCAATTAATTAAATAATTTTAATTCTTGAACCACATTTTTCACACAGCAAGGTCTTATAACGCACTATCTAACACAAGCAAACTTTTGCACGTATATTTTCACACAAGGAGTGAATCGTGCGGAGAATGTTTTGCTGACACGAAACTCGGGGCATAGCCATCTAATGCTTTGGCATTAATGAATAAAACGACCAGGATTCAAACCCGCGGCGGTGCGAACAGATCAGCTTGGCTGGCCACTGCATTAGAGCAGTACGCCATCGCCGCAGCCGAACAGCCCTCGTGCTTAAATGTTATTAGTGTCGGCCTGAAATAAACGTGGCACATACCCACAACGGGGAAGTGGCCAAGACAAAGGCTGTGAATTGCAGGAGACAGAAGCGTTTTGAGTGGAAAACGAGTAATAGTAGGTTA
Organism: Amblyomma americanum; assembly: GCF_052857255.1. Lineage (NCBI taxonomy): Eukaryota > Metazoa > Arthropoda > Arachnida > Ixodida > Ixodidae > Amblyomma > Amblyomma americanum. Next base: position 165,800,405 of record NC_135499.1, on the reverse strand, counting down.
TTTTCTGACAGATTCCGCGGTGGGACTATATGGGACCTGTTAACTAGGAGACTGAATACGCGGCAATAGCTTTGTGTGCGAATAGGAATATATCGCATGAAATGTTTTAATTTCGCACTGACTGGACTGCAAGATGAGAAGACTCAGAATGGGAGTCGCTGCGATTCTAGAAGAAAAAAGCACAGCGCACAATCCTGCTGCTTCGTCCAAGCAAAGAATCGCCAATCGAAAAAATCAACCGCTGTGGAGAGAGGCAGACCCAACTGTTGAAAGGGAATTTACAATAACCGCCTCCTCAAAGAAGAGAAGCGGCGGCAGTACAGCAGGTAGTGACGTATAGTCTCAGGTTTACCACTAAATGGGCACAATGGAGAGACCACGTACCAGACTAGATCTGTGAAGGTAAAAGTTTCGCAGTGGAACCCGGCAATGCAAACGCGTGAAAAAGCCCTTCAGCCTGCGCAAGCGCCAGCCTTTGCTATACACCAAGGATGCCGAAGATGCTGGTACTCGGGAGACACTGTCGGTTGTGGTTGTTGTTGTCGCTGTCCTCTGTTGAAGTGGCAATGCTGCCACTCTCTCGCGCTGTGCTTTAGAGGTCGTCGTAGTCGTCAACTTCTTTCCGTGTGCAATAGATTCGGAACACGCCGCTATCGCATTGCCCTCTTAAGAGGACTTGTGCGGTCCAATATTTTTCACCAAGTGGCACTGTTAATGCTGGCGCAGTAAAACGCTGTATTGTAGCTCAGTTTTAGTTTCCTTTTAAATGAAATTATAATCACTGCTACGGAATGCCAAATATTTTGGTTTACATCAGGATGATGTCGCCTAGAGATGACATTCTAGTTTTGGAACGCACTCCTACCGTGTCACAATGTGGCACGCTTGAATGGAGAGATATTCCTCTATTTACAAGAAACGTGACTGGATTTTTATGTAAAGGGCGGAATGAGAATAAGACCTGTGGCAGTGGGCGCCTGAACACTGTCCTATGTTAGGTGAGGCTCGGCCGCTATTGAATGCCTTCATTCCAGGACGCTTCAATGCCTATTGATGCCGGGCCCAATTTTGGATGGCTCGCAGATTTACACTTTCAAGGGATCCTTAACGGCCTCGAGAAATCGCACACACTTCAAAAATTCAGCTGACAAAGTGCTACTATATTAGAGGCGGCCTGCAATTTACTAAATACAGAACTTTTCCCTGTATGCTTAAATTATGAACTTTATAACTAAATGACGTGGCTGACCGGCAGCATTTAGGGCACTATGCGTGGATACCTTGGCAAAACTCATGTTGACTAGAAAACAAAACAAATTGACGGTAAGAGAAAGAAATGTATGCCAGGTAAGCTAAATAAACATCCTAAAGGTGATAAAAAGAGCTAAAGGTCCAGACACCGCCCAAAGTGTTTAGTCCTCCCCTCTTACCCTTTCTGGAAAAAATAAGATACAGTTTAAGTTATGCTTCTCCGGAAAGACCCTAATACTGAACTCGGTTCATCTGGAGATAATAAGCGGTAGAATCTTCATCTAGATGATCCCCAGACCATCGGACATCTCCAACACCGATCTTGTCAAATGAAATCTTTTCAAGGAAACTTCGTGAGTAATTGGAGCCGTCGAATAAGAAGTGGCAGACCTCGCACCCTACTTGCAGCTTGAATTGAGTGTATCCCTCTTTTCCCTGCGCTTGTCGTTTCTGACAGGAGGATAAACTACCCTACGTAACAGGAAGTTTGTGATATTTTGTTTTGTACCTATTTCGCTGCTAACAGTTCAGGAACAAAGAAAGGGAAAATGAAGGCACAGATACATATTTTGCAGCAATTGCTTTGGTTGTTCAGTTTTCCAAAGAGCTATTATATATTACATATATAATATTTGTATTATATATTACACATATATTATTTTATATGTTACTTGTAATTCTTAACTTCACTTCTCTACTCTTTAACTTGTGGGAACTATGTGTCAGAAATAAGCTTCTCTGCTTAGGTCAAAAGTTTCGGTACCAAAATCTAAGGAGAGGTTCCTTTCTTCTCATTTGACTTTTCCCAGGTAGAGAGCCCGCTTGGCAAGAGAGTGTTGAACAACGCCGTATCCTTGCAAAGGAATATTTATTTTTCAGGAACACGTCGACTCAAAATGTTGTTTGGAAGTCCGAGTCTAAAAAATTGCTCCATCAAAATTTTCTCTGCACGACAATGTACCATACAGAAAAAAAAGAAAAAAAAACGCACACATGGAGATAATAAATAGGATGCTTTGGTGCTACGACTATTTACGAAGGGATAAAGGAGTCAATGTGTTTCCACTTTTACACAACTGCAGCTTTCTCAGAGAAAAGTTTTGAAAATTGGAAACATGTAAGACACTCTTGATGAAATATTGAAGGTAATAGTACATTATTCTGATATGCACCAAAATCTTTCTTTCAAAGTTTTTCCAGCGATCGCATAGAACAGTTAAGACTGCCACAGAAAATTAATGGGAAACGCTTTTGACAATAGCAAAACCGGGAATAGAAAATAAACATACGGGACTGCCGTCGGTTGATCTGCGGATATGTTGATTGTTATAGTGAAATCTTACATTTTATAAAAAAAATCGTTCGTAAACGGTTTCCCGCTCGAAAATGCTTTTGTCCAGAATTCCTGGGCACGATTAACGTACTTGTCCATGTAACACATTATACGACCCCTCGTACTCTGTTGTGCTGGTAAAGCAAAGCCGAGAATTGCTCATAAATCTAATTAATCAGATACAGCTACAGAGATGCAGGAATAAATAATGATGCCAGAGCATCAGGACTCTATTACCAATATACAATAGCTATACCCGTGTTCGTTCAGTGTTGAAAACATGAGCAAGAAATTTTCTGCCTTACCAATGGTAAGGTACGGTGAAAGCAAGCGAGCAGGTAGAAATTATTAGAATATTGATAGTTTGAAAGATTGAGCAGGCCACAAATAGAAAGTGGACAATAAAAGTGTAATAAGGCCTCACTTGAAACTTGGACCAGCCAGGAAAGAAAAAAGTAATCGAAAGCGAAATTATTGTACTAACATTCACACGCAAACATGAACGTCTCTCTGGAAATAAGCCATAGTCGTGGACGTGAGTGCATACCCCCAATACATATAGGAATAGAAGCCCCAGAGAGGCATATGGATCTAAAGAAAGGATTGTTATACAGCTAGTATACAATGCAAAATAAAAAAAAGCTCAATATAACGCTGCACGTGTTCGGAAATGACTCATCAAAAGTTTCTGAACATGGCTGCCTGTCGAAGGATTACATGAGAACATCGCGAACACACTCCCGAACTAACAGGCTATGCCGAGCGGAAATAAGAAAAGGCTTTTCCTACCTTTTGTTGCTTCATTAAAGAAGTTCAGTCACCATCACTGATAACTGAAACTTGTGCAGCTGTGAATTCGTTTTGTTTAGACAGTCCACCGCACGGAAACCTATCGAATGAGCTAAAAGATACGCTCTATAAGTCATCTCGATCTGGAGGCATTTTTTATTATTTAAGGCGAAATCTTTCTGTTGGTTTGGCTGATTAATCTAAAAATGCCGAAGAAAACATCAATGCTGACGTTTTATGTTTTCTTTCAATAACTGTATATCATTTACATTGGTTGAAAGCCTATCCTTGCTTAAGTGCTTAGGAAGTTATCGTTGAACCTGTACAGGAAAGTCGTTTAAGGGGAAGACATAAATGTCACATAACTACAATTCAGTTGCAGGTTTAACAATTTTTTTTCTAAGCAGACAAAAAATTGCGAACTGAGCCCTGGTCAAGAAGAGAGTGGTCGTAAAGGCTCGAAATTTTGCAAGCCACATTTTTCACAACAAAGCAGCTCACTCAAACCGGCGTCCTAGATTGACGCAACTGTTTAATTGCTACAATTGGTTGGTGGTCTATATTTATGTAAAGCTTCAGAATTTTACCGCCTTGAGCAATTAAGAGATGATTATTTTAGCAGCAGGCTTCATGTGGGGCAACACGCAACGTTGTGATGTTCTGGAGCAACTAAAGTTAAATTGGTGGCTTTATTGCTTTTCTGAAGATTTACCTGCGTTTTCTACCTGTCTGGAATAGTCTCAGTGTACATAAATAAAAGCAATGAGTGCAGCCCAGTTAGCACAAAACATGAGAAAGCTCTGAAATGACGCAAGCAGCACCGTGGCATCAATCATTTTGGTGTTCCCAAAGGCGCCCACCACAAAACAGTAACGAAAATGAGTTAATAGAAAAGCAGACACTATAAAATGTTATAAAATGTGTATTAAAGTTATAGCAAAAATGTGTTCACAACTGTATAGAAAGCGCTGTACTTCATTTCGGGCTTGAGCTTCAAAAGTGCTCGCCAATTTCATGCGAGAAACAAAAATTTCAAGCATAAACATCACCGCATCGCTAATCAAAAAGGCAGTTAAATAATCACGATATTCTTAACAAGTTAGCCGTCTTTACTACCCCCTCTTACTTCCCCCCTCCCCCTCATTTGTGTCATCCCTGCTTTGCGTTCAATATGACCACCACCGCAGACAGGAGTATTTGGGAAAAATAGACTCTATAGTTCGATGCTCTGTACTTGGACAGGAATGCCCTTCGCACAAACACGATACATCTGGCATGCAAAATGCGCCAACGCAAACGTACTGGCTGACTCCACAACTGCCCAGGTGGCGTGCGGTGTATTCAGCGCGTGTTGAACTAACATGCATGTGTTTATGTGAATGCGGCATTTTGTACATTTTAATTATTTTTCTTAGATTTTCTCGCGTGTGTCGAACGTCTTGGCGGTGAGAGTGCAGCCGTTCCCGCAGCTGTAGCGCCTACGCATCGACCGTCGGCCGTGACCCGGGGTCGCACTGGCGGAGACAGTGGCTGCGGGGGGGGGGGGGTCCAGGATTATTATTCGTGGGGCGTGGCACGGCCATTTATAGCGTTATAGCGCTAGTTACGCTCGCAAAAGAAAAGCGGTAGGCAAGGAGAGGAAACCTAACTTAACTCCCGTCAACCTTCTTCGTAGTGCAGAAAAAAAGAACGGAAGGAGAGGAAGGGGAAAGGAAGAGGCCGGCGTGGCAGCGGCGCCTGCATTGTTTCCGTAGCTATGGGCTGCAGCAGTGCATCGTCTTGGCTCATCGCTCTCACTTAAGCGGAGCCGGCGGCAGCCCCGTGTCACGGCCCATCGCTTATGGGTGCGGTTGTCAGCTCATTACCATATTAAGGGTCCAGCGCCCGCAGCCAAGCTCACCGTGAACGCACCCTGTGGTGTTTCGCAGGACGACACATCGACGAAGACTAATGCGTGGCCCCAAGGCCCATGGCCAAAGGAAAAGAGCCCCCCGTTTATTGCAACCTGACAAGTATATATACAGACACTGAGTACGTCACGCATGCGCCGAGCATCACAAGAGTACACGAGCACTTGCTACGATAGATACTATCACACGAGGATCGATAACGCCACACACCCCTCGAAGACTTGCACACTGGCTGCGGGAGTGTAGACATTGGACGCCCCTTCCGAGACACCCTATAACCGATGCGACAAACAAGGATTAGGAGGTAGGAGAATCAAGGCTATAGATCTAAATTTTATGCTCATGTTTCTCATCTTCCTAACTTTCTTTTCTAATTGTTTATTTGTTCGAGTCTGATAGTCAATTTTTTCCCAATTAAAGAAATATGGCAGTCTACTCAATTTGGCGGTGAGCTCCTATCTGTTACCTCCGATTGCCTACACGTGCTTTTTTTTTCTCTCTCTCTCGGCAGAACAAAAGAAGTAGGGAACGAAATCTGCCCAGAACACAACGACAGGCTGTGTATAAGGAGTGGCTTAGCAAACGAGAAAATATACACATGCGGGGATACAAATACACCAGTTTTTCGCTAGAAAAAGCGCAGTTAAGCGCAAACTTCCAGTGGTTAAAGAACACACCTAAAGTAAGGAGGACATGGTCAAGCCACGATGTGACGAAAAAGAACCGGGCAAAGCAAGGGGTATATCTTTTTACATGGGAAACTTACCAGAGCGCTCACATTGGAAAAGACTGAAGGCAAAGAAGGAAAAACTTGCAGGGAACATCAAGTTTGTTTAAGTTAGCAGGGGTTACCTCACTAATCCCCGTTAGCCTCAATGAGTATATACAAAACCGCTGAATTTGAGCAAAAGGCGTAAAACGTTACGAATATTACTGTTTTACTGGAATGCAAGAATTTTACATTACTTTGGTTAGGATCGTTCGACGCATAAGCTCAATTTGTATGATGATGTAAGCAAACGGCAAAAAATATAAAGAAACCAGAACTGATGGGCAACTTGGCGCGCGTTTTTTTTTTTGCCACGTCTTTAAAATGCATCAGTACGCTGATTGAAATTCTAGGCAAAACATGCTTAAAATGAAATAAAACACGCACACGCGTGGCCACATGTTGAGGACGTCGCTTGGCGATGTGTCGTCGGAGTTTTACATCAATGCCGACGCTGAGCTCCCATATATCCTGAATGGGATTACAGTGCCACGTTCCATAGACATCTTCGCATTTGCCGAGCCAGGTCCTACGCGTTGTAACGCATGTTTAAACCGTATCTCGCCTCGAAAGAAAAGGAAAGCACCGATGCGCGGAAGGTGTGAAGTGAACGGGAGAGCGAAGGCGAGCGCCTGGTGATGAGGACGAGTGATCACGGCAGCCATCATTGTGAAAACTCCTCCCTACTGCCAGGGGGACTTATCGCACTGCGTCTGGGGAGACGGGCAGTTCTCCGCTCGATTGGCTGGCTAGAATGTCTATCGCGCCGCAGCCGCTGAAAGCAACGACGACGACCAGGCTTCTTTCTTTCTTTCTTTCTTTCTTTCTTTCTTTCTTTCTTTCTTTCTTTCTTTCTTTCTTTCTTTCTTTCTTTCTTTCTTTCTTTCTTTCTTTCTTTCTTTCTTTCTTTCCTTCCTTCTTTCTTTCTTTCTTTCTTTCTTTCTTTCTTTCTTTCCTTCCTTCTTTCTTTCTTTCTTTGTTTCTTTCTCTTTTTTCTTTCTCTTCCTTTTCTTCTTTCCATCTTGCTTTCCTTCTTGCTTTCCTTCTTTCTTTCTTTCTCTTTACTTCTTTCCTTATTTTCTTTCGTTACTCTTCTTTTCTCTCCTTCTTTCTTTCCTTCTTCCTTTCTAACTTTTTCTGTTTCTTTCGTTCCTCTGTCGATTCCCTCTTTCCTTCAATTTTCTGTCTTCCTTCCTTCCTTTCCATCCTTCTTTTTCCTTCCTTCCTTTCCATCCTTCTTTTTTCTTCCTTCCTTCAAGCTTCCTTCCTTCTTTCCTTGCTCGCTTTCTTGCTTGCTGGATTGCTTTAATCTTATTTTCTTCCCCTCTTATTCTGTCTGACGTCTGCAGCCGCTGTATGGCAGGCAAATCAATGCCTGCATTCTTACTTTCTTCCCTTCGCTATGGCTACCTCAGAACGGTGAATGGTTTAAAAAAAAAGAAAACAAAAGAACACACGAGGTGTGCCCCCGGTTTTAGCTCCAGGCGAGTTTCGTTTTCACGGTGTCGCACATCGATCTGCTGCATCTCGCTTCCAGCCAGATGCCTTTTGACTGAGAGCTGTGCGGGCTTCGCTCCTTTGGCTTCCCTTTCCGCTCGAAGCGCATTTCTTTGTGGGTGTGCAAATATATGCTGCAGCGGTTGTTGCATCATCCCGTGTGTTTTTTTATTATTACTAAATCTGTAACCCGCCCCAAAAGCGCATGAATGAGAAGTAAATATTGTTTTCGTTCTGTGCGGTGCTCACGACAAGACGAAAAAAATATATTCAACGTACACGTTTGCGTGGATCATAAGTTCCCTTCGCCTCGGTTTGGCTCGGCTTGTGAAATTGCGTCGAACGTTGGCGATGTGATGTCAAAGCGCGTAACGTACTGCCGCCTTTTCGGCGTGGTGGACTGACTCGTACCGTTCTCTGCATGGCATTGATGCGCTATAGTATTTCGATATCTTCTTCTAAAATCTATCTTAAAAACATCACTCCTTGGATAAAAAATCTGTTCTTCCAGCTGCCTCTGTTCGATTTCTGACAGCCGCTTGTACCTCCCGTTACCCCCTACCGTTCCATATTATGTTGCAATATCCACGAGTAAGTTCTTCCAGAGGAGCGTAGGTTGACGAATGCCACGTGTTCTTACTCCACAAGAAAGTGTCATCGGTGTTGTTGCTGTATGTCGCCGCTATATTTTGTAATGTAGCAGCGCCCCCCCCCCCTCACCTCTCGTCTTGGCATCAGCATCCGAAGAGGAGAAGGAAGAAAAACAAGCCGCGTGACAGAGAACACGGGTTCCGGAATGGCTCGAGGAGCGTAGGTATAATAAAAACAGGACGGCGCACTTCAGCTCCCATTTACGGGTGTGACACGATAGCCTTAATGGATTAATGACCTTATATGCGGATTTGGTCATTCTCTACTTTGCATCTATACATCGCTGGGAGCCCCCATTCCGCTCCTGGTCCATTGGTGCAGTGGTTAAGTGATGCACCACTGCCCCGCCAGGTGGCTGTCTCAAACACAGCTTACAGGTGCGGCTTGTGAGACCCAGGTTGCTCTTCCCGGGCAACCGCTCGCTACAGATCATTAACTGCCACCTGCCACGGTGGTCAGTTTGTGATGACATATTAGGTCACGTTACCTTGGTGACACGCTTGGGTTGCTTTTTTTTCGCTCACTACAATGACGACGACGATGACAACATCCAGTTTTCCGTTGATTAGGCAGGTATATCAGCTTCTTCACAAGTGTATTACTAAAACCGGAGATTTTTGTGTTAACTTCTCGATGCTTTTAGTTTTCTCTCAAAATTATTTTCTTTCTGATTAATTATTTAAACTTTAGTAATTCCACCCACACTGCTTTGTTTCCTCGATTTTCGTTCCGATTTCCTCAAGATATCTCAAAATTCGTGATTTTCTTTTACTCTCAGATTCCTCTATATTTATGAGCCGCTTGAGATAAACCTGGATAAGTTTTCTCATGTTTTGATCTACACCAAATCCTGGCCAATCCCTCACCGTGGGTATGTGCCATCGTATTTGAGGCAACAACAACAGGACCCTTAACACTGTCGCGTTATAATTGCTGTCGAATTTGTCGGACAACTGAGTACGGGTCCTATCTCCGCCTCCGCTGTACGGTACTAACTTCGTAGCAGACACATCCTGCGTTCATTTGATGAGAAGTCCATGGGTGAGAAGGTGGCTTTTTAGGGGGGAAGGGGGAGGGATACATTTGACAGGCTTGCTTTCCCTGGAAGAGGATAAAAGTTCGGACCTTCTTCTTTAGTATTTTAGTGCATCATGTCATTTTGATAAAGTTTCGGTAATTAACTCGAACACATTGATGAAGGCAGATACCCCTTTGTGACCATAAGAGGCTGCTGCAAAAAGAAACCCATTAATTTTTTGTATGCCCATATGATATGTTTCCTCTGCCATCAACCAAATTGCAGCCATTTCATAACGGTTCAGGTGCTTAAGTTTTGGCGCACAAATGAAACGGCCAGCCGATAATGACAGCAGTGAGACGACGAAGGCAGATGGCCCACCTGCCACCTAGGTCACGTGACCTCGTGACGTCATCACAACCTGCCCACTGTGGCAGGCGGTGACTGCCCACTGGATTGTTTGTAAACTCTCCAACATGACTGATTGGTCGCGAAGACGAACCTTTGTCTCACAATCCCCACGGTGGCTGTGTTTGAAACAACCACTTACAGAGGCAGTGGCTCATCGCGTGTTAGCTGCTACATTGCGCGGGGATTGTTATCAGGACAGTTCACGATGTCTGAATGCCAAGTAGAGGATGACCAGTTACGCATATATGGGTATGCAGGTGGAGCCTCGGTGACAGAGAAGCAGCACTTGCGCGGAAGAAAACTTCGATGCTATCGCAGTGTACTCTTAGGTGTAGGTAAAGCGCTATGTGACGGTGAAAGAAAGAGCTATGTCAATGCCTGCGAAGTGAAGGCCGCTCAAGATGCCCATTAACGCTAACGCGGCATACCACAAAGGCAAAGCTTGTAAGTCCCCTCGATTTTTTTTTCATTCACCTGCTCAGCCTTTACGCCTGAACAGACCGGAAGGTTTACCGATCTTGCCTTAATTTAAGAACGATGAAACGTCGGCGTGTTTAATAAGCGCCCGTCACTCACTGAGTAAATCGGGCACCTGACCAAGGGAGGGTATTAGGCTATATCAGAGTCCTTCGATGCCAGAATTGAAGCACTCTGGCTATGTGAAACCATTGGGTCCTCGGTGGTTCGAACCCAGTACCTTCTACATGCGACGCAGATGTCCTCCCACCAGGCTATTTCCCTTCCCCTTGTTTTTTTATTTTTAAAATTGCAAATTTTAAAGCAATAAAGCGGAGCTCGTGCGCTTAGAACCAAAGCGTGTTTAAAGTGAGGCGATTATTTTCGCATTCCTTCTTGAAGTGCTCCTTTCGAAAACTGGGGGAAAGCGACGAAGTCTTCGTGTGACAAAAAAGAAGCGAAGAAAATGAATGGTAATGATCAAAAACGTCAAGCCGAGTGAAAGAGTCTGTGAGCAGACTTGGTTGCGCAGTCACACCGCTATGTACAGATTTGTTATTCGTTTTTGTCGAAGCCGTTACTTTTCCTAACATTGTTTCCTTTTATTTTCACTTGAAAGCCAATATGATTTCGTTTGCCCGGAAAGTGACGACGCACTTCACCCAAGAGTGTACCTTTATCAACAGCTCTTCGAGTTCTGTTCTGAAAGCAGTTACGAGAAGATTGCACAACTGGAGGCTGCGCTTTAATGTAGTTTTATATGGTATTGAGAGACCACTCCTCTCACGACGAGTGCAAACAGCGCCAAGATTGGATATTTGATGACGGCACTGCCGGAAAATCTCCAGCGGCCTCAGCTCCTCCCAAAGCAGGCAACGCAAACCAAAAAAAAAAAGAACGAGAGCAGCCAAAGTGTTCAAGTGAAACTCTTGCCAGCAGCTTTACGCCTCTCAAATCCTAACTGATGCTCTTTGCCAATAAATGAAAATAAGTGGACGAAAGCCTGGTAGCTGTCTCCAAAATTGATGGAGTTATAACACTGAAGAGAACACGAAGAGGTGAATAAATTGCGATGAAAGGAATGAGCCTCCCGAGATACCGCTGAGTTTTCAATTCAGCAAGTGGTCGCACTACACCAGGCTATACTATATTATCTCCTCTATACTTCACAGCGCGGGTATAATGACCTATCAATTTCTGACGCCTTCAATTTAAAGCGCAGGCAGCGCCGCTATCCTTCCTAGTTTATCTGCACACAATGGACACGGCCTTATTCATTTTTGTATTCTTTTTTTTCAGGCCTCAGAGGGAAATGCGGCGACTTGCTTTGTGCAAGTTTCCAGCGTAGGTAGTTCTTCCGTGTGCGCTCAGATCCCCGCACTGGGACGGGAAATAATGAATCGATGCGTTGACTAACCAATTGATTCTCGGATGAAAGGAGAACACAGGAAGGTGAGGAGTCTTGACAGCCCGATCCATTGCCGTTGCTGCTGACTAAATCTTTTTAAATATAGACAGGCATTTCCCTATTCCAATCTGGGATCTTATTTATTTATTAGCACTTTTTGATTACTTTCTGACACTCCGCCTGGTCCTCATTAAGAGAAACGAAGAGCTCCCGCAGAGTCGGGTCCTAGTGCGCTTAGTGCGCTGCCGTGAGCTGTTTCGCGGTCCCTTATTCCGAGAGTCGATATATCTCTAAAGCCAGTCGCGTCAATTTTTCCCCCAGTGACGACCGTCTCGGGAACAAGCCGGCCCCGCTACGCCCCAGCTACGCTCATTTAATTTCACAGGGCCCGCGCGCCTCTTTTCTTTTCCCCTCTGCCCCTTGCTCAAATTTCCCTCCGGCTGTCTTCTCGGGTTATCTCTTTTTTAAATCTCCTGGCTTGTGTTCTCTCTCAGAGGTATCTTGTGTTTAATTTTCATTTTACTATCTTTTTTGTGCGAAGCACGGGCGTTGAACCTGTTTGGATCCATAGCCCCTTCCCAGGCGGAGCAACACTGCTGTTGGATTATCTGAGCTGTCACGCAGCCAATTACAGTTGTTTACTTCCTATGTCGGGACAGTAGTGTGCCTGTGCGGAGTCTGCTCTTGAATTTATTCGAGCACGAGGTGCTTCTGCTAACGTGATGTAGTTGTGCAACACTCCTGAATTCATTATGAAATGTGCCAGGCTGGCGGACGAGCGACAGACGAGAAAATAGAACAAACCCAAGTAGCTAACCCAGCAACGTACTCTGCTCTCGGGAATAGTTAAGTCATATCGTGTTTCTGGGAACGAATCGCCAGTAAGTTCATGCTGTTTAGAACCGCTGTTCTTTGATCTCAACACAGTCTTAGATCGGCGAACCTTTTTTTCCTCTGAAGGGTTATGATGGGCGACCCTGTTATTAACCCATTCTTTCTGAGCTGCGTTTGAGACTAAACTGACAAAGCGCGGATGTTCTTGTTTTCTATGAGGAATGCGATGTTTGTTCTAAGGAACGTCAGAGAGTGAAATGTACCGTAAACAACGAGGAACAGGATCCGTTTATCTTGCTCGAGCAGTGCTTTCGTTTTAAAGAAAGAGGATCGGATTTATAACAAAGACGTGGTGGAATAAAGCTCTTGATTACGTTACGTTTGGCCGCAAGTGCACACGCTTGTGGTTTACGTGACGTACAGAGATAAAACAACGACAACATCATAAGTTGGAATTCGTAGCAAGGCTGCGACAGGCATGAACTTCATAGAATTACGGCTGAAGCAACACTGTCGTGAAATCTTTTTTGAAATAAAGCAACCTCCTAAAAAGTTTAGGAAGTTTTTTCAATCCCTCTACCCATTTTCTAGCGTTTCAGCGCACGTTATCAGGTATGAGTTTCGATGACTGCAAAACACAAGTAAACATACGTATTTCTGTATTTATTATATTGGCTACAGTCCCCGTATATGATATTCTCGGATAGAGCGAAACTTTGGCCTTGCTCGATGTCATTAGATGTTTCAAGTGCTGAAAAGAAACAGATAAAAGCTAGAATGGTTCCCCGAAGGAGCCGTTTAGAAATACTACCATCAGGTGGCATTGTCCCACGTTTTCTCCATAAAACGTCTCCTTTCACCCGGTTTCTCATCTCATTGCGCAATTCTTCAAGTGCCCTGCTGACGAAGAGTCGAGGAGAACGAGGGGAGCAGAAGCTCAGCAGTGGCGCAATCGAGCGGCGCTGCAACTTTGAGTCTTTGTTACACAATACGACCTGAGTTCTTTCTGAAATCTCAGGATTCATTGCGATTCGAGCAAGATTTACTTTCACCAACTTCGTGTTCCCGAAAACGATCAAATATACAGGTAGAGGAGATGGTTATTGGCAGGGTGCTGTAAAGAAAAAAAGTAGCCGCTGATGCGGAAAGGCAAGAAGCCGCTTGTGGCGTAATTGTGCCCGCATCTAAAACCGCATTTCAGTTACCGCTTCTTTTGTTCTGGGGGACACTCTTGAGGCTTTTGAAAGCTGAATTATATATCTAGTGTGTCACGGAAAAGCAATACATGTGGTGCTGTTATGACGGTGAGTTACACTTCTCGGCTACTCCGTGTGGTTTGCTTCACCGCATGACAGCAGTAGACTTGCACAGGCGCAAGCATCGTGGGCGAAAGCGTGGCTTAAAATTAAGGGGCGTGAGATCCGATAGGCATGAAACTGAGAGCTGAGCTTGTCATAAAAACGAAACGACTGGACTCCGGGATGGTCGGAGGCGTTCGGATAAAGGCGACACACTTTAAAGCATTCTTTTTTAATTCCACTGTATTTTTCTCTATTTTCTTCCCACAGACGCAGTGTATTGCAGAGGGGGGGGCGTGAAACACACGCAACAAAAATTGTTGAAGTTAGTTACAATGAGTACTATTTATTTGAATATGGCGCTTCACTACTAACATTTGCGATTTCAAAACGAATTTGTCAACAGAATTTCTGGACCATAAAGGCAAATTTAAGGGCGGCTGCCGCGCATCGCGAGGAAATCAGGAATAGACAGAACGGCATCTTTTTTAATCAAATACTGCTTGACTTAACCAATCAGTAATAACTTATTGACGCATGCAGGTTGCTGAAAGAAATGGTCGGGAGATCGTATAGCGGTAAAGCAATACTACATTAATTTGATCCTCTTGTACTTGCGCGACAATGGCAGGTTTGAGTAGTGTCTGTCACTAATTGTACATTCCGGACATGGCAGTAAATAAGATATTACTATAAAAATACCGCAGTTGAATTATTTTGCCCTTTGCTTTATTATTATTATTATTATTATTATTATTATTATTATTATTATTATTATTATTATTATTATTATTATTATTATTATTATTATTATTATTATTATTTTCCTGGTCTCAAAATTTAGTATTGCAAGAAAAAAATTTTACGCAGTAATTTCTCAGCGAAAAAATTAATTTTAGTCAGCATTAACTTAATAAAGAGTGTAGCGTTGCTTTTTGCGTCACTGGACTCTCGTTTGCCGTGTCAGGCGTCTCGAAAGCAGGTAAGATGTGCGAAAAGCCTGTGCCGACAAGCCAATGAAGCTGCTCACACGGGCGAGTGGCGATGCGCGCGCAGAGCCTTAGACTTCATCTTGAAATTAGGTAAAGGGGGAACTACTCAGTTTCTGGCACTGCATACGAAAACAGACATACCGACACGAAATTTTACAACTCTTAGTGGGCTAGCACTGCACACACACAAAGTAGGTTTGAGCAACCTAAAATGTTTGAAAAATAATACAGGCCCCTGCCTGTACCACTGACGTATAACAGGCTCAAAACATATACTAGGTTGGGGAAGTCTAAAAAGATTGAAAAATAATAAGCCCCTGCCTGCAGTAGGACGCAACTCAAAAATGCAGCGGCGAATGCCTCTCGAAGCAGGCCCTGTAGCCAATGCCATCGGCCGGTTCTCATGAGGTTCTCATGGGCTAGTGACGAAAAAGAAAGAGACGGTCCTTCGCACCCGGGCTCAGGAGCATGGGCTCCTCAAGATAAGCCACCCTGTACCCTCTTTCCAACCTTCCCCCTTCACCCCTCCACACCACAGTTCCGAACAACGCACTCCCCACGACACGGGGCACGTCTCTTCTCTTTCCTAACCTAGTCTGTGCTGTTTTACAACCGCGACGTCGTGCGAACCAATCGACGGTGCTGGCTGAACGACCTCCATTGAGGGGCATTCGCCACTGCATTCTTGAATTGTATCCACCTATAGATGGGCGAATAGAGAAAAAGCCATTGTTTCCTGGTGAAGTTCCAATTAAGACGGTTAAGCTCAAGTAACCTTGGGGGAGGAAAGCCAGATACACTAATGGGAAGAAGCTCGGGTAAGATCGGAGGAGCATCACGCCAGTTGCAGCCTAGCCTAGTGGAGGGGAGCGGGATGACGAACAGCGAGAAGCAGGGTTGCGTGCACATGCAGATGCCACAAAGAAGAGGCGAAGGTTGAAGTCACAGGAGGATTCTGCAGTGTTTAGCAAATGGTATAACATGGATGAAGCCGAAAGGCCATCACGGCGAGCTGCAACTCGAATTTACAAGCTTATAAAAAGCTAGTCAAAAACAAACAAAGCTAAAATCAAGAGCGAACGTGCCAGTACACCTAAATAGCATTTAGCTTAACCAGATCAATAAAGAGCCAATTTCTATTAATCTGCACAGCTTCCACCTGAAGTACATATCTGAAGAGACTCCCTGACATTTCACCCTTTTCTAGACGAAGGAGGAATACCAGTCGTTGCAGTGCATGGCTCTCCTCCCGACCACCGCATCCTCACAAGAATGAGACATATGACATAAGAACATTCCCTAAGCAACTATCACTACACAAATGCATGAATTCACTTTTCTATATAAAACACAGCAGGCCAGTGTTTCCCTAATGCTGTGAATTGTCATATTATTCTAGAATATATCGCTTTACGACATACAGGCTCTTTATTTCGATTAGCCTTCTTTGCTCCTTGCTCTCTCGCTATCAGGCGAAGAAAGCGGTTATTGCCGCGTTTAAAGCAGAAAAAAAAAGTACAATTATCGACGAAAATAGTCTGGGGCTTAGCGAAAAGATTCGGCGAGAGCAGTCATTGGCAAATCAGATGAGGACGCGGCTGCTGCTTAGTGCTGGCGCGTCCTACACACTCAACTCTGCACGCCCTTACTAGGACGAACCTCATCCGAGATGGCAGTTCAAAGTCCATCCCTTTCAGTAAGAACCCATGGTATGCGTGCTTGCGTGCGTGCATGCGCGCTGGTGGAGGATATCGGTGCAGCCTCCGGAGCACCCTCCGATGGGTGCACCTCTGGGCACCCCGCAAATTCCGCGGACCATGATTACAAAAAGGACCACACCCTCGGCGTAGAAATTTCACCAGGCTGCCCCTTCTCCTTCAACTACTTGAGAACAAATTAGAACTTTTCGTGGCTGCAGCAGCCTCTAAAAAGCCTGTGTGTCATTTAAGAAACTTGGCACTAGTCCGACAGAAAAGCCTGCCTTGCTCGCTTCGAGCGTTCCTCGCTCTTTTTTTGGCGCATCTCTCTTTCGCGCGGGAAGAAAAAGTGGTATCCCAGTTGCGGGGACCCCTACAGCACAAGGAGGCTGCGACCCTCCCCCCCCCCCCCCCATCCTTCCTACGACCCCAACCTCTCCCCCCCCTCCCCTTCCCAGCGCGACCTCCCAAATTCTTCAGAATCTCAAGTCAAGAAAAAGTGGCGATTAACGTGCCGGCTGGTAACGCACGCACGTTTCTGGGAAGGAGGAATCCCTGAAGATTGCATTTCGGCATTTTTGTTATTTTCTTTACTAATCCTTTCAGTTAAACTATCCTCTTGCCCTCCTTCGGATGGGGACGACTTTTAGCAGTAAGAAAGAGTACTTCAGGTCTTCGTCCGGCGACACGTTGCCGGTTGGGGCAGCAATTCCAGCTTCTCAAAGCAAAACTTATTTATTAAAGACGGCACTGACATAAAAAGACAGGTGAGTAAAAGGCAGTTTAAAAAAAGGGCAGTTTAAAAAAAGGCTGTTAAAAACGGCCGAGCTTGAGACTCGGCGCGCTCGTCCCAAGTCGTCGTTTTCCGCGGGTTTTAACCCCTTCGATAATTGGGCGGAGCTTGAGTAATCTAGCTCTCGCCCAATTTAGACCAATAGCAAAGCAATTGCATCGTATGTACTAGTGGGCGGAGCCCAGGGCCCGCCCCAGGCATGATCGCTCCTGGTAGCAGGTGCGGGGGGGGGGGGGGGGGGGGGGGGGGCATTGTCCCCGTGGGCTGTCGCGAGCCCAGTGGAATGCGCAGCTCGCTGCATGCGCATTCGATGCACCGGTTGCCACGCGTCGGGACAGAAAGGATTAGTGCCGCCTTTCACCCTAAGCGCGGGCGTCACGCCTCGACGTACATTCCTCGATTCCCCCTCGGGCATGACCGCTCCTGGTAACAGGTGCAGGGGGCGGGGGGGTCCCATCGGCCTTGCGGGCTTCCACTTAACACTTAACACTTTCTTTCTTTGTTTTTCTATTCTTTCTTTCCTTCTTTCATTCTTCGTTTCTTCCTTCATTTATTTATTTATTTATTTATTTATTTATTTATTTATTTATTTCTTCCTTCCTTTCTTTCCTTCTTTCTTTCTTATTCGCTGATATGCGCACATTAAACCGCGTTTGAACACCGATAACAGCAAAGGTATTAAAGGGAGGCGCAGCTGCGAAGTAAGACCAATTGCAATGGCGCCTTTGGGTTTGCCCCACTTGCCCTTGCTCGTGGCGTATTTCGTCGTCGAGAGCTCCGCTCTCAGTCCCCTCCACAACCCTATCCTCGACTCTACTTCCCTCTCACTCCTGTCCTCCTTCCTTGTGGTGGGCTGGAAGGAGGATAAAAAATTTAGGAAAGCGTGCCGAGCACTTGCATCCCGACGCTCCCTGAATAGGGAGCGATAACGAACGGGTCCCCAAGGGAAGGCAGACAGTGGAATGCAGCAGAATCTGGCAATAATGGGCTATTCTTGGCAATACGGAAAGAGGAACGCCGGTTTTGGCTGGAAGAAAGAGAACCAGAAAGACAACGAAAAGAGAAAGAAGATCACAACGAGAAAGTTCTGTTTGTTCGAGAGGAAAAAAAGAGCCATGCAGAACTGCCTTCGGTGGCCTGGCCCAGAAGTAAACTTAGGTCGCTTACGCCTGCTGTCACGTGCACTGCGTACCATAGCAATACCGACATAACGTGCGTAAACTGGAGAAATAAGCCAGGGTGTCCCACGGCTGGAGTTGCGCGCACATGGAACAAATTTTGGCCACACTTGAATGGGAGGGTAGCATATTGTGTCAGATCGATGCTCGCCCAACTATTGGTTCAGTAGGGAGGAAAAAAGGAGCAAGGGGACAAACATGTTTGTCTCTGGACATTTATTTGTTTCTCTAGTCACCTGTCTGACCAACAACGAGCGAGAGAGGCGACTTACGCCCAGAACGTGCATTCACCCGAACAGGATGGTGATGGCGCCGCCGAGGCCAGAAGAAAACACCAGTGCACATAAACATGCGGACACACAGCGAAACAAAATACACTGAACGTAATGGGTAAAAATAGAGTAAAAAAGGAAAGAAATGAAAAATACAGGCAGGAAGACAAAGAAGGGTAAAGAATAAGTGCGTCCAATGCATGGAGGCGAAGAAATGCTCATGAAAGCAAAATAGAGCAGCTTCGCCCAGCGAGCGCGGGCAGACCGTATGAGGACTTGAAAAACGGCGCGTCGTTTCATTCGCGGCACGTGCACGCTTCATTTCAATTCCGCAACCCATTTTTCCATTTTATTTCCTTATCGATAAGTGGAGGAGCGCGCGTGCTCGACGGGCAGTGTCCGCGCACGGTTGCCTTGTTTATGTTAGAGCAACGTGGCAGGCTTCCTGTGACCGGCATGTCGCTGTTTGACACGATCGGCACGCGCCATGCACCGGCGGCGTTGGCGCCGAAGGTTTTGCGTACGTGGCCAAAAATTGTACATGTCTTGACCCTTCTGTGCAGCTGGGAACTTGGCTCGTAAATAACAACCCGTGAAGTCCATGCGAGTACGAGCGAGGCATCGCTTTATGAAAAGTTTTTAAGTTTTTCTCTGTTTCATCTTCCCCCACCTTCATTGCCACCTCCCCCCCTCCCCCCGGGAAATGCAGTTACGCCGTCACCTCTATTTACTAATTGAGTCCCCATAATGATTGCACTTCACACTTGTTTCTGCAACGTCTTTTCGGGACGCCTTATTTGCTTTTGAGCATCGATCGTTATTCTAGTCCAAATGTTCGTGACGCTTCACGATGGTGGCCTGATACAGGTTGTCTTCATAACATACGTATTTATAGCCCTCTTTGTCTACGTTAGAGTGAACCTAACGCGTGAAAAGCTTGCTTGCTAAACAATTATGCGAAGGGGTCAAATATCATGTCTTTTTCTCACCAGCTTTATACAAGCCCACTTCGAAAGGCACCATCACGTGACCAAAGGGGAACTCGTCATTTCTACAACCAATTCTTTAAAACATGTCCCACCTTTGCGCGTAATTTCGAGACAGCAAGAGGTGTAGTTACCTTTGAGCGTTCTGTCCACGTTAGGTGAATTCTCTGCAATAAGGATCCGCACATATAGCATCATGATAGGAACATTGCGCAACAGTTTGTGTGACCCCCCCCCCCCCCCACACACACACACCACTTCTGTGCCAGTAAGAGCTGCCTATTAATCATCACCGCTTTTTTCTCTATTTCTTGTGCATGGAAAATTAAAAATCTCATCCCAACACAGAAAAATGGGCAACACTTGCAATGTTCAGATGTGCAATTTACTCCCTAAAGATTGAAAGGGAGTGCTGTTATTTCAGTAAATTTAAGGGAAAGAAATATATTCTTGAATTTTTTAAGGCCTACATTCCGCTTGCGTAAGAGTTGTTAAAACACTGATGATAGCTGCGAAGAGATCCCACCATATAACATACACTTCTGCACAGAGATTTGCGTTGAATAATAATAGGGAGGAAGAAGTTGCGTTTAAAAAGAGTTCATATACGAGGCTAGTAGACATTGAGGCACAACAGTTTTTTCATTTGTCCTTGAACTCAAAATAACTGAGGCCTACGAATAGTACGGCCGTTAGCGAAGACTAAGCCCCAGGTGTAAGCGGCGAGGCCGCTATCGCGCCTCTTTTATTCGAATCAAATTACGAAAGCGGATCTCTGGTATACACAAGCACGCCGTCAAACACGTGCCAAGATGGAATGGAAAAGATGGAGGTAAGGTTGGAGACTGAGGAGAATGGCGTTGTGAAATGAAACAGAAAGGACGCCCAGAGGGTGTCATTTCAATTGAGGCGCGTGTTTCTTCAGTCACATCTGGCGCACTGAACCTCTGTACCAACATATAAACAAATCTTTCGTATCTGAGGATTGCTTCAGCGCATTTGTTGCGAGCTTGTACCTGTCCTTCTTTTCTTCCCTGCATAATTCCTCTATAGTTTTCGTAGTTTTCCGCCACTTGTGATTTGCGCTTCCGGAGCAGCAGCAGCTGCGGCATCAACAGCGGCTGTGGCGAAAGGGACGCGGAAATGAAGAGAAGAGGGCACGGACAATAGAGATACTGTCGACACCTGGGAAAGGAAAGGGGGTTTGGGAAGAGGAGCTCTCATGGTGGCATTCTCATTCGGGAAAAATATCAGCAAAGGAGACAACGTGGGTAAAACAAACGAAAGGACACAAGACGGGCGGCTTCAAACCAATATCCATACGTTAAGCTGGCCAGTCCACATGACAGGAACTGCAGCAAGAAGAGCAGCAGTAAGAGAAACGGGCCCAGTAGCGAACGCGAACCTAGAAAGGTAATAAGGGCACGTAAACAAAGCGGGGAGGCACGACGAGACGGGTGAGACAAGGATATCAGGAAAAAGGGGAACCACCGACTGCAACAAACGTGAAAACGGTAGAAGCAAAACAAGGGACTAGCCTCGGTTCAAAAGGAGAGCAGTTGTTACTGTCAGCTACTTAAAGAGGCACAAGGCATGAGGCAATAAATGGAGGTAGAAAGTAACGTAGAGGGGAAGGGGAGGATGCTCAAAGGAGTTACGGAGTCACAGAAAAGTTAGAGAGCTACCACCACCGCTACCTCCGATGGCAGGATGCTAATCACGCTCCGGCAACATGAGACTTCCTGACGGACCCCTCCACCACCACCCTCTCCCAAAGTGCTATACGGGAGAGGGTGGGGGGTGGCACGATGCTCCGGATATTACGGTGACGCGTGCGCGATCCTTCGCTGAGAGCTCTCACCGTCACCACTGCCAGCTGCACGTATGGGCCTTCTTCATAGGCTTCCTTACCTAATCCACTGCCACCGGTGGCAGGTCGGCGCCAGAGGCTCAAGGAGCGGGACACGTGGCGAACATACGGAGGCCGAAAAGGAGAGGCAGCGTAAAGAAAGGAGGAAGGCACGACGAGACGGAGGAGACAAGTATAGCGGGAAAATGGGGAACCACAACTACAACAAACGCTGCGCGTTCGCGTACGCACTTGATTGGGGATGAAGTATTGCTGCCGAAGAGATCCCATGCTTGGCATTGAAATGAGCTGGCTGGAACAAGCGGGCAAGGGCTACCCCGGGACGAGCAAAACAGCGAGTGTCTCGGAGGCTGTATGTACGTATATGGATATATATCGTAGAAGTGGGCTGGGCCATTCCGTCGCTTCCACTTATTCCAACTTGAACCAAGGGCAATTTCGTGTGTTTGCCGTATACAAGTTAGCGGCTTTTTGCAACAGTGCTAAATTGAAAAGTTGTTGAGAGAGCCCTTTCGTTCTCTGGGACCGCATTGGGACAGCCTTCGTACTCTGGGACCTCCTTCTGTGTATTCATTGATGTACAGTCCACATCACCGAATAAAAATCTTCTTCAAGCACTGGCGCTCTGCCCCCTTACGAAAAACTCTTAAAGGTGCAAGAACTCAGCAAGCGAGGTGTCGTTTGCGATCCGCATCCGGTACGGTCTAGGAAGCTTCAGTGGCCGCTTGCTGCGGCACCTTGAGCTAGACTGCAGTGAGGAGGGCGTCGACAAGATGACAATAGTCCCGGCGTATGCAAACACTTATCGACGACTGGTCATCGAAGCTGGCCGAAAATGCGCGCCCGCCGCAGAGTGGGCCTTCATCTGAGGCAACCAAAGCAGCACTGCAGATGTTAGAATTTCTTCGATGCCCACGTTTTTCGCAGTTTCCTCGTCCCCACCTCCCACCACGAGAAGACTGTCTTAACGCCAATAAACCATTTCCCGCCAAGCGCTGTGTGTTCACTATCTGTTAGCCACACGCAGTTAGTGCACCTACAGTCCCCATTCCGCGAACTGTTGCACGAACAAAATTAATTTTTATAGCTCTAATAAAGCATTCTTTACCTGGTATGGTTCGGTTACAAATCATTCTGTCGATTCCATGAAGTTTTCTCTGTGTCATGGTTATTGTCACTCACATGAAAAGTCATTTCCCAAATTTAGCACCATGATAGCGAATTTTTAGCTCAGTAGCACAGTGCTTGAAGTCAGGCTTTTTTTTTGCTAGGTGGTTTTTATCAAGTTTCTTTTTTGGTGTGGTGTCTTTTTGTTATAAACTGTCTATAAATACGGGCTGTAAACTAACAATAATGTGGAATTCATTCGTATATTAGCTGCGGTGAAGGAAATTGTTTGACTAATATAACCAATGTCCCACCTAACTTGCCTCGTTACCCTTTCTTCCACGATGTTGCCCAGTGGCGGCTAGTTTTTGTAAGGCCGATGCCATCCGTCTTCATGTTTTCATTGTTTCGTTTCCTTCATTCCTTGCAGCACTTAACTGCGCTCCGGAAAAAAATTCGGTGCCTTCAAGTTCAGTTATTCACAGAGGACGATCTAACGTCAGCCGAGCATTTGGTGCAGCATCCTTACGCTACCACACGATTCGCCCGGACTGGTTCTTGCTTGTAGCCTCATTTTCTCCTCTCCACTTGGACTCCATCAAAATAATGGGAACCTTCGCGCGTCTTCCCTATCGATATTGCAAAGAGCACTCACGTGCCTGCTGCTTACGTTGCAAGTGTGTGTGTGCGCGCACAGGCCCTCTGACTGCGGCGATACACTGTATATATAGCGCCAGCTAGACTAACCTGCATAATAGAGCGGTCTCCGCACTTCTCTAAACGTTCTGATGCAATTCCGGCCCAGAAAAGGCGCAGTACGCGCCTCTTAACAAGCTTGAACGATTCTCCAATCATACTAAATTAACAAGCGGGCTTTGTTTCAAAGGCACATCTTTAATTAAGGCTTTATATGCCGAACTCTGAAGTGGGAAGTTCTGCCGCGGTGTTCGACAGCTGTGACAATTGAACATGTGTCAACATAAAAGTAATAGAGGCAGTTATGGCACACGTGGTCATAGAAAAGATAATTCGTTAAGCACCTTGGTTGTTTTTAATCTCCTGCTAGTTACGACTACTTTTATCCAACTGTAATCTGTGTACTTTTGTTTATCGTTTCATATTTCTGGGGCAGAGTGTTTGTTCTCGGCAGCATTGTTTTGATAGTGATGAGCTGCTTCACGTAGACAGATTAGTCTACACCGACTTACTGTCCTCTTTTTTGGTAAAACTCTTTCAACATTATTCCATCATTCCTAAAGAAAATATCTTGCATACTTAGGGGTGAAAATTGACTTCGAGGAAACAATTTATTTATTTATTTATTTATTTATTTATTTATTTATTTATTTA
The DNA here is from genome assembly GCF_052857255.1 of Amblyomma americanum. Classification (NCBI taxonomy): domain Eukaryota; kingdom Metazoa; phylum Arthropoda; class Arachnida; order Ixodida; family Ixodidae; genus Amblyomma; species Amblyomma americanum. The sequence goes on along the minus strand of NC_135499.1, from coordinate 165,776,535 downwards.
TTTATTTATTTATTTATTTATATTACCCCTCAGGGCCAGTGGCATTAAAAAGGGGGAGTGGTAAATATACAAAAAACAGTGAGAAAATACAGATGGTTACAAGAATATTTAAAAAGCATCTGAATATACAATGTTAGCTATTGCTACGCGGAACTGCTCATAATTTACAATGCCAGCAACATCTGCGGGAAGGTGCTTCCAGTCACGTGAGGTAAATTTAAGGTAAAATTTAAGGTAAAAGCAACTCGATTATAGCAGTGTGACCATAAACATGAAACGTTACAAAGATATCTTCAAACTTTTATAACTTGCGAAATTGCGGGATTTTTTTTAGAACAGACTACATATCGCTCTGTAAATGCGGTGACGCGGAACAAAAGAAAAAAGAGAAGGAAAGATAGATTTTTAGCCTCTTTTCCCAGAAACGTGGGAGAAAAATGATCTCATAATAACCAGGCCATTCACATTCATTAAATTGGGAAGATCCTGCGACCGTCTGAGGACAAAGCTAACCGCGTAATTGAATATTTTCGAATTTTGTCCTATTACTGTTTTATAATTTTTTATCGTGCTTAAGTTTTCTTTTTTTTCATTTAGTCTATACCGTGCTAGATTTTCTACCAGACTTCGACTCCATGAAATATGAACTTCTCCAGAGGCCCTATGCAGAAAACAAAAATACACATCACACGTGTAAACGAAAGCAAAACACGATGAACGATTGAGGACGAGGTGTGCAAGCACTGAGTTACTCTGATGCTTCTTCGCGCGCGGGATCGTTCCGACTGCGCTTGCACTTCTGCAAGGCGAGGTATAAAAGGAATGTTAAGCGGGATGAAAGACTGTGGGGAAGCCAGCTTTGTATGCAACGGAGTACCCGCCGCAGCCTACAGCTAAGACCTCGAGGTCGAGTAATCAGGTTTGACCGCATTACTTAGTTCAGGCAGTTCAAGTGGGACGTGGGGTCGGCAGCATACAGAGCATAAATGCGAGGCCCATAAGTTCAGCGTCTTCTTCTCCTTGCCATTTGGAAAACAAAATAGCTGGGGTAGAACTCGGCTGAACCGAGTTTATGGAGCGGAAACTCGATTATGCACGGTCAGGCACGGTTTGCTGTGGTTAAACTTTATTGCATATCAGTGACTTGACTTGGTTGTTGTTTGATTAAATGCAAGACTGTCTTGTCGTCTGGTAAGCAGTTTGCTGCGGATAGTATCTTGTTAACTTCGAAGCGGAAGCAATAGCAGTGTCTGCTACCAGCTTCCTCCGTTGATGTTCACGGCGCTGCTACTGCTGGTTCTTGAGACAAGTCTCTCGTTCTTCATCGGTTTCTGCTTCAACCTTAGCGCGTTTCCTCGGCTCTATTCGCCAAGGCGCCCTGTCGATGTTCTTGATTATAAGAATCATCAGATTCAATCAGTCGTCTACGACACACAGCCCGAACATTGGTTCTAGGGTGCGGCTCCTCCATGCCAACTTGCGAACGTCAAATAACGCTTCGCCTTTTATTTTTAATCAGCACTTCTTTGTCATGTCAATGAAAATAAACACGCCACGAGAGCGCGACCACCACTAGAATCACACAAAAGGTTTGAAATTTATGTGGGTATATTCCACTAGCCCTCTGCACTCCCGTTTCGCGGCATCTGAGTATGTGTTTATGTACAATTAGGTCCCCATCTTCCCCGAAGCACGGGTATTGCAATGAGCTGGCCTTTCCCACATCCCCAGTTCAAACGCCTCTTCTTCCCTACGTGTTGTGTTCCTTGCAGCAAAAAACAGCTGTGCCTGGACCTCTTTCGCGTTCGGGAACCGGCTGCGGATAGTGGCAGCGTTCTGGCGTCCTTCTCCTTTTGTGGCCACTCACGGTCCTCGCGTAATTAAACTCAGCGCGCCGTTGAAAAGCGAGCACTTCGATGAAGAATTTTTTCTAGACTGCTCCTTGCTCCTCCATCCTCTTCCATGTGACGGCGCTGTGTGCTGATGTTGCAGGTTGTATTCGCGCCTGTGAGCGAGTGGCTGTTGGCTGCCTCTTTCTGGACACCGAACAAAGACGATTTCCACTTCGAGAGAGATCAACATTCTCCCGAAAGGAAACTACAAAGACATATTGAATAAAGGGTACGTACCAGCGGACATTAAAAGAGACATTAGACACGTGCGTACGTGCTGGAAAAAGCAGCCCACAGGCAAACACAAGCACGAAGTAGGGTTAATACTTGTAGTTCACATCCCGTGATCGTTTTCACTGCTTGTTTCAACCTTGCATCTCTATGTAGGATGCTGTTTACAAATATGCTGTACCAAATAGCTCGATTGTATGGGCTAAACTACAGCTACTCCTGTTTGGAAGTAAGTTCTGGTATGAACTATTTGGTTCATTATTTTGGATTTTCGGGAAACAGCCTTAACATGAGAGGACGAGCGACTAGCCGCACTTACCGTAAGACGAGATCTCTCGTATCGTATGTTTAACTAAACTAAACAATACCAGCGCCCGTCTTGTTATAAGTGTGTCTTCTTATTCGGTCTTCGCTCTTCGCGCCGTTTCATCAAGTTCCAGTTAGGCGGCTTGCCAGTTGTTGATACCATACAGCTACCACATGTAATCAACTACGTCATAAAAAAAAGCGAAATATGTTTCAATGAAAAATATTGCTCTGATGCCAAAAACAAAATCAACGTACGGGCTGTCGTGTAAATAGCCGCTATTTCTGCCGGCCCGTTACAAGCACGCACCATCACTTCCTGGTGCTCTGAAAGATAGTTATAATTCTAATGTAATAGGGTGAAGTCATAGTTTTAGAAGCTACGACTCATTTTTCGTACTCGGTATAGAAAAAAAAAAGAAACTCCTGCAGTACTGCACACGCAAAACGGGAGCGGCATTTTTCGAGTGCTGTTTTCAATTTTGCTGCACTGCTTCATTTTCGCCCATTCACTGCTCATGTCTACCGTAAAGTAATTGACTCACGACAATGCACCGACATTCTTTTCTTACACCGCTTGACTTCCTTGCTATGAAATCCTTCACGTATCGAAGGACTTGACACTCAGTGCAGGTCAACTTTATATGTACTCTACTCAAAGTGTCAATATAGTACTCTGCATTTGGCACCACTCTGTCAATTGTTGGAAGGTACTCCACGGGAAGCTGTCAACTTGTAAGCTAAAGGCGGCGATGTGTATTTTGAACTCACCACATATATTTGAAACTTCTCTGCTTCGAATTCAAATAAATAATGCATGTAAAAAATGTTTCATTCAGAAGCTTGCACTTTCTGTCGATTTCTTGCCTCTTACGTAATAATTAGCTTAGGACTTACAGGCAGTGTCGCATCCCATGAACTCTCGACTGAGGAGCGACTATTGCTAGTTGAGAACTTATCTCAATGCCACGCTTAACACCTGCTTTTGATATAAACCTTGCTATTCCTAGAGGGTGCAAAAAGTACGCGCCCCTTGTTTAAGTTAAGTAGGGGGGCCGTCAGAAATTAACGACGAGACATCTACTCGGCGAAAAAACGTTGCGTTAAGGCGCAGGCATTGACGATACTGCTGGCTTGTTATACAAAGAAGCTGGAAGTAGCATTTTTGTTTAAGAAGTTGGTGCACAGTTTCTGGTAACTACAAAACATGATGTAGTTACAAATAATCTCCTCCCAGCTACGTCTTTCGACTCCGCGGCACCGGAGAAAAATTTTCTTTCGAAAGCGAAGCTTAATGAGCAAATTTGGTCAGGATGCGCCCATTGCAAGCTGATTGCATTTACCAGTGCTAACGCGTACCAATTTTTACCCATTTGTAAGCGTCAGCGTTTGCCGTTGTCCAATGCTTAGCATTCAGTTGCTGCGCCATGAAAAAGAGAATTGCTTTCCATTGGCTTCATGATTACGAGACTGTTGTAGCCAGAGAATAAAAAGCGATAGACAAATAATAAAAGAGCGATAGAGTGAAATAAAATAAATAAACAATCCTGGATGACGGCGCCCCAACAGCCGACGAAGACGTCACTCCTGGATGCTGATTCCCAGCCGTCCGCTCTTTCGACCCTTGGGCTTTCCGAGCTTCGATTCCAAATCATGCCCCCGCGGATTCCCGAAGAGGCACTGCAGCTTTTACTTTTTCCTTTACCTGCTTTATGCTCTTCTCGTACGTCTCTAAATGCCTCTCTTTTCCACGCCCATTCTCTGCTCCGATCAAATCTGCCCCACAGCGAGCAGGGGTCACGGATTCCCCAATGAAATGAAAGAATCTTTCGAAAGAGTAGACAGAAGTGAGCGAAAAAACAAAGAAAAAATAACAAATGCATAGAGTGGCTATTGCAAGACAGAAGAAGATTTGTGTCCATGTGATCTAGATTCCTGGTTTCATTCTTTTTTATCATTGTCTTGTGTTCGCCTCCGCGGCAGATTTTTTTGTTACCTGGTTACTATACGAAGCAAACGAAGTTTACCCCGTCGAGCACTCCAGGCGACATTTGTGCGCTGACCGAACAAACCAGATTCTTCAAACTCTGTTTCTATGGCCTATACACTCAAGCACTTTGCTTTCTGACCTAGCATTATACTTCGAATTCAACCGTTCTCCAGAATTCTCGCCATCCTTTTCGTTTTCCCTCACTCTTGTGAGGCCAAGTATGCAGCGCCAAAAGACGAGCAGCGCCTTCATCTCTCAACCTTCAGGAAACCAGAATTACGGGTATAGGAATGTCATTCTAATAGTAAGCTGCACTGCCTGAACACAGAACGAAAACGTGAAGGGTGGGCGCCACCAAGAAAACGTAAGGACGTTAAGCTTTCGCGACATGAAGGAAGACCGCGAGAACAAAAGAAACAGAGAGAGAGAGAGAGCAAAGTGCTTCAGATGGAGAGCCAGGGAAGACGCTTCAGGTAATTCGGAGCACAATGTTAGTGATGAAACATCCCGAATGCTCCTCACGCCTCAAAAGCGCTCTTGCGTTGCCTCTCGTTGTCGTTGGCGTGCGTGCTTGTGTTTCGCTATTTCGGGGGTAGAAAAAGAAGAAGAAAAAGAAAGCTTTGAAAAGCTTGGCCATCGTTCTTTATGTCTGTATCTATCTTTCGTTGTTGAAGAGCTTTCGTCTTGGAGCTCTGGTCTTTGAATTGTATTATGACCGGACCTCTTCTTTCTATCTTCTTCAGCTACCGCCATCTTTTTCAGAGCGCTTAAAACAAACAGTTCCACTTTATTGCGGTGCAGGCGCAAGCACATACACTCACATACGCATGCACTCAAAAGAACGCAAGGATGGGCTCATCAAAATGGAAGAGAGAAAAGAAAAAGAAGGCAAACGTGGGAACTCAGCTGCCGTATAAGCGAGAAGCTCTATGTGTGCGTCGCTAAATCCACGCTTTATTTTTTTCTTTTTTGGTAAGGGGATGCGCGAAGGCACACTGGTTCAATCAGGGCAACAACAAAATAAATGTGAAAAAAATGAAAATGATTAGCGTTGTAACATTTGCATTGAGTACCGTCAGGAAGTCAGTCGCCGTGACTGTTTTGTCACTGACTTGATGTGAGCCTTGTATGAAGAGAAAAAGTAGAGATTGCGACGCATCCGACCAGTCACTGTCGCTGCGGTGCTGGAAGAAAGAGGTACGAAATTGTGATGAATTATGTAATTTTTCATCCCACGAAGGGGTCAAGGGCTGGAGATTTTTTGTGCACAGAGGCATAAAAAACAAAACAGGGCAAGGAAAGAAACGTGGCGTTTGAATCTGCAAGCATCTCTTGAAGTAATGCTTTTTCGTAACAGCTAAACTATATTCTTATCGTTTCACTTTACCATGTGACTGGTTTCATAATTATTAATCTGGTTTAACATCAGTGTTCCATGGCCGTTTACACGCCGCGGTGGCTCAGTAGTTACGACGCTCGGCTGCTGACCCGAAAGACGCGGGTTCGATCCCGACCGCGGCGGCGGAATTTCTATGAAGGCGAAATTCTATAGGCCCGTGTACTTTGCAATATCAGTGCACGTTAAAGAACCCAGGTGGTCGAAATTTCCGGAGCCCCTCACTACGGCGTCCCTCGTAGCCTGAGTCGCTTTTTTTTTTATTCGAGAAGTGTGCCATGAGGCATAGGTTGAAAAGGAAAGGGGGGAAGGAATGCACGAGATTGAAAGTTAAAAGAAGGAGTGAAGAACCGTTGCGCTGAGGTAGTCGCACAGGTTGCTAATGAAACGGTTGTCCATTGTCCACTTCACGAAGTCACTTTCGCTGTTCCACCGCAGGCCCACCTCCCTAAGGAACCGTTTTCTGATAGCAGCCGTCGCTGGGCACGTCCACAACAAGTGCCGCACATCACATATGTCCGGTGGAGCGCCACAGTGAGGGCACCTGTCAGGTAGTGGCAGATCTTTGGCACGCCACCGATGACGGACAGATGGTGTCAGAGCCGCCCCTGCCCGAATCCGGCGAACGGATACCTCCTCCTGCCGAGTAAGACTACGGGGGAGAGAGTGCGAACACGGAGGAATTAGAGCGCGTGTTCGCTGGCGCAAAACTTCGGAATCGGAAACGTGGGACAGGAACGGATCTGGGGGAAGAGGGGAAGGTGGCGGATCGTCTAATGTATGAAGATGAGTAATAGCAACCGCTTGAATGTTATGTGGATCCTGGGCGTGGCCGCGAATCCAGTGTATGCGCACAGGACATGGATACTTTGCGCAGAGCACATGAATAGATTGTGAAATCTGGAACGTTCGTCGAACAGCCTTCAGCTGTTCGTCGAACAGCCTTCAGGGCGGCGCGGGAGTCGGTGTAAATGTGAACTGTATTGAATGTTGGAACGAGCGGAAGGGAAGCAATGGCATTGTAAATGGCTTGAAGTTCCAATACCAGGGGAGTGCACGTATCCGCAGTATACGTCGCGCGAGAGTTGAGATGCGGATGAGATGGACTATACACAGCAGTAACTCCCCTCTCTGCAGAATGAGATGCATCCGTGTATAATATGCACCCTTCAGGCAGACACGCTGCTGATACCGACGGGGAAACAGTGGGGCGATTGTCAGTGAGCTGGCAATAGGACCACGGTGGAAGTGTTTTTAAACGATGAAGTTTGAGAGACTGTTTTCGAGCTCTATTTGCCACCCGTTGGTCGATGATTTCACTGAGTGTATTAAGTTGGGCGAACTCCTGTCGCACAGGTATGGGTGTTAAACGAGGCAGATATGTTATGACGCGCATAGCCTCACGATTGATAGCTTCAAGGGAGTCCCACTGTCTGCGGGTGAGACGTTGAAATTGAGCCTGATATACTATCCGTGGCTGAAGGATAGAGCGCACAAGCTGGCGGGCCGTATGAGCACGTGCGCCACCAGAGCGCATAGCTATGCGACGAATCAGACCTAGAGTAGCGTGAGCCGATTTACAGGTGGCTGTCAGCCACGGGGTGCCAGTCCCAGATGTATGGAGGAGAAGACCAAGAATACGAACAGTTTCTACCTGAGGAATCAGAGAATTATGTACCGTAAAATTTAAAGGGGGAGCTTTCCGTAAGGCGGCTTTATTTCCAATTCGAATGAAACATGATTTAGTAGGAGAGAGTGTTAGACCCAAAGGTGGGAGGCGAGATGTCAATACATCCAGCGCGTGTTGAAGGACCGACTGATGAATTGACGCATCTGGATGACAGCACCACAAGTTGATATCATCGGCATATGCAAGCACGCGGATAGAAGGGATGGTCTCTAGGGCTCGAACAAGAGGAATTAAAGCCACATTAAATAATGTGGGGGCGAGAACGGAGCCCTGCGGCACTCCTCTATTGGAAGTGAAATTACCAAAGGGCTTTCCGTGGACACGCACGCTGAAGGTTCGATTTGCTAAAAATGCGTGAATAGAGAGGAGGAACCGGTGAGGGAGACCAAGAGTTTGAAGGGAGGCAAGAATGGCAGAGTGAAGGATGTTATCATATGCCTTTGTTATGTCTGTAGCGATTACGGTTCGTACAAGGTGACTCTGTGGAGAGTGGTCAAGCACGTCAGCAGCCAAAGTAGCAAGGCCGTCCTCCGTTCCAATTTGTGGGCGGAAGCCAATTTGGGAATATGGGTAAAAATCATGGGATTCCAGCCACCATGATAAGCGTGCGGCTAGAATGTTTTCATAAAGCTTGCAGATGGTAGGGGTAAGGGAAATTGGACGAGGGGCCGAGAGAGATACTGGAGGCTGACCTGACTTGGGGATTGGAACCACAATAGAATGCTTCCAGTCTCCCGGCATGACGCCAGAAAGCCACACTTCGTTAAAAGTATCAAGTAGGGTTTCCAAAGCCCTCCCTTCCAAGTTACGGAATAAGGAGTTAGGTATGCCGTCGTGCCCGGGAGTAGTAGTAGTTTTCAAACGGTCAATGGAGGCCAGCAGCTCTGCCATGGTGAGGTCAGAAGTAATCCCATCGGGGGGCTCTGTAACCGATAAGTCTGGTGGAGACGTAGCGGTGCAGTCATGGTTTGGAAAAAATTGACGGGCCGCTTGTTGTGCAAATGTGTCCTCATCCACATTTAGCGCAAGGCGAATGCTCTCTGTGTAATCTGCAACCTGAGAAGGGCGCTCCATGGCGTGAAACACTCTCCAAAGATGTCGATTGCCCTGCGTAGAGGACAGGCGGGCACACCATGCAGCCCAGCGTTGCCTGCCTAGCCGCTTTGCATTGCGCCGCGCCCGTGCGGTAGCGCGGTGAAGAGTAGGAAGAGCCGAAGGGTCATCGGGGTGACGAGTAGCGTAAAGATCCGCCTGGCGACGAAGAGCCCACAGATTCAAGAGATGTATGTCCGGGTTTGGGTCGTCTTCATTTACAGTAGTGGTAATAGTGTGAGTAGCGAGAACAGCAGATAGACTGTAGTAGAATGGAAAGTTGGGCAAGTTGGTATGCGTTCATTTTGGGTGGAAAAAAACAGCGCGAAAGGGACGGAAGACAAAGAAGAAGGAAACCACACGGACGAGCGCTCGTCCGTGTGGTTTCCTTCTTCTTTGTCTTCCGTCCCTTTCGCGCTGTTTTTTTCCACCCAAAATGAACAGCAGATAGAGTAGACAATGCTGAAGAGGGGTTGAATGTAGATAAATGATTGTCTGCGCGTACAGAGTCACATGATGTTATTCGTACAGTGCGGCGTATTTTCCGTAGACGCGTAGGCGTGAGGGAGATAAAAATAGGGCTGTGATCGCTACCCCAAGTATCAGAATCAACAGCCCAACGAGGGTTACCGGGGCCTAACCACCAAGTCAAATCAGGTGAATACGAGCCACCTCGTGGGCGGGTAGAAGTATTCGGGTGGTTTAAAAGTTGAAAGGAATGATCTGAAAAGCTCCCTTGGATGTGTGAACCCCTTGAGGAATCCGATGGGTAACTCCACGCAGTGTGTGCGCCGTTGAAGTCACCACCAACTAGAATAGGGATACCCGAGTTGGTAGAACGTAGAAAACGAACCCATCCCAGATTGGGAGATGCGGAGCCAGGACGACTATAAAAAGAAACTAGAATAAGGGGTGTGCGTGCAGGTTTTACGAGAAGGGCGACAACCTCTTGACGTGTGTTGCACCACCGTGAAAGGTCGAGCGGTGTGTGCGGAACTGAACTGTGAATATAAATTGCAGATTTACCTGGGCTGAGGGAGGAGGCGGTGCAACGGCGATCAGGGATAGATGGTGAATGGTATGCGCAGAAACCTGAAAGGCGTGGGAGTGCATTATGCTCTTGCAGTAGGAACGCCCATGCCCTCAGCTTTCCGTCGCGAAGGCGGATGTTCACTTCAGAGGCCTTATTAGCGAAACCTCGACAGTTCCACTGCACCACCACCGATGATGATGCGCTATCCATGACGAGGCCGAAGAGCTTCCACGATGAGGGATGTCACCTGCTTCATCAGCGCTAATATCTTGTCCACTGTCGGGGTAGTCACGGCTAACAGGTGGTCGGCACCTGATTGTGGGCCAGTGCTTACCCTAGGTGATTCCTCTGATGGTTGCTCCCGAGTTATGAGAATTCTTCGAGAGGATTGAGAACGACGCTGTTCCCGGCGCTGGGTGAGTTCGTCTAGTCGGCGGCGAGCTTCCGCGATTGCACTGTCTAAAGCTGTGTCTTCATCTGTGGTATTCACATGTGATGGATGCACTGGACGTTTGGGAGTACCATTTGATCCGGGAAGGTGAGCCGCTTGTGCATATGTACGCTGGCGAGGAGACGTATGGTGAGCAGCAGGCTCAGATAAAGGAAGTTCAGGGAAGTCGTTGTCGTCACATGCGAGAGCTGCAAAGCGATTACTTGTAGGAACATCCATTTTTGCAGGCGACTTGTGAAACTTCTTCGCTTGCTTCTTCTTTGGACAAGTGGGGGAGCGAATGTCATGGTCCGGCGATTTGCACAGGGCACAATGAGCTGTTGGTTCATTCATGTCGGCCACAGCTGCTGGATTAGGGCAGGTATTTTGCATATGTCCTTCTTTGTGGGAGTGATAGCAAAAAATACGACGAGGTCGGAAGGGCTGTGGTTTGACTATCGCACCGTAGTAGGTAAGGTACTTCGGGAGAGTCAACGGGCCTTGCAGGATGAGCAGGTATGAGCCCCGGCGACCCATAGGCCGTGCTTGCAGTACAACATGAGTTGAGCAGCGAATATTTGCGCGCGCCTCCTCGGGAGGGCTCGTGCTGTCGACATGATAAACCATGCAGCGGAGTGTGTCAGGACCAGATGCAAAATTTATTTGCACCGGGACATGCTTGCTGTCATTCAGGGGGATCCGCGTAACTGCGCAAAGTTTCTGGGCATCCATCAAGGATGACAAGTTTACCGTGATGGTGTTCGATGGGCGATGGACGACAAACCCGCAGTAGTTCGAAGAGCCAAGGGCATGGTCAATTGTGGCTTGAACATTCCGGGCAGGGATGGCCGTCATATCAAAGCGCAATGTAGGCTTGATGGTAACGCGGAACGAGTTCGCAGCAGGTGGAAGAGAGCCTTGACTCACGGGAGGCATCTGTGGAGGAGGCTCAGACGCTGGTGACGGCCCTTGGTGGGAATACTCAACTGGCGCGACGGGCACAGTTTCTTGAGGGAGTGCCACGGGCACGGAGGCGGTAGAGCAGTCCATGTCACAGGCCAAAGTCGTAGCATCGGAAGACGGCGCAGGCTGGAGGCCCAGAGGCGCTGACGATTGCGTGGACGTGGAGGCTGCGTCAGGTGGCAACACAGCGGGCATCCGCGTAGCCGTCGTCGACAACGCAGAATCCATGCAGACGCGTAGCGCGGCCTCGCTCGGCAGCGCCGAGCTAAGCCTAGCTTGCCCCTGAGGGTTCCGGTTGGGTTTTCTCACTTGAGAATGCGCCCGCCGTGCCGGGAATTTCTCCGTAGGGGCGTCGTCAGCATTCGGTCGCACGGAGGGCACTGTCCGACCCACGCCACACACGAGAAGACAGCGAAAAGCGAAAACACAGACCTAGAAGCAGACACGTATCCACCCACTAGGTCTTCGTCTTCTTCTTCCACCCTAACATACCCACGATGGGGGCCCTGAGTCGCTTAGGGACGTTAAGCCCCATAAACCAAACCAAACAATGCCCGTTTAATAGCAGAGCAGGACATTTGTATAACGGAGTTTGAAGCGAAACATCAGAAGAGTTCGCGTGACAAGAGCTGGTAATCAGCTAAAGTGGTATCGCGAGTCTCAGTGATTATATTGTCGACGTGCTGACAGACAGTAAAAGGTTGGCACCCCAAGGCCTCCACAAATGCAGCAGGAGAGCAGTATTTTTTTTTTTCGCGACAGCGTATACAGATCGTTGGTTCGAAAAGCCGTAGACGTAGTAGTAGTCGGCACCGCGTGTCAGAAATAATCGGGGGCTGCGTAAAAAAAGATCATTTCATAACTAATTTGTGCTTGTAGTGATTGATGAGTTCAAGAATTTCGATACTCGTTAATGCGGGTTAACTTTGACTTGTGCGAGACCCGGTACTAAGCGGTGCCAAAGTGCCAAGATTGCTAGGTAGTCGGCGCGAAGTTTGTGAAGTATCCTAGCCCAGAAGCGGTTATGAAACCGCCGCAACTTTGGCCGGCATTCCGAAGTACCATGAACTTGACGGCTGTCGCTTGACCTCGCTTCACAGAATCGGAGTGGAAAATACACACCAGGTGAGAGGTGATGGCGTCAATTCGCTGAACTCCAACGCTTAAAGTGGTCGCACAGGCAGGCAGACTGGAGGAAGGAAATGGCCCGCACCTTGTAGCACGCACAGCCGGCGTACACTGAAGGCAGCCTTTTTTTTTTGTTCTCATTGTGCGGCTTCCTTCAACGCTGAAGACGATTATTTTGTTGCTGCTCTCCGTACTGAGCCCGCTGCGCCGACTGGTTGTGCGGGCAGGGCACTGTACTTTCATTATTTTTTTTGCCCAAACTAATCTCTGTGTCTCTGCTACGCAAAATTATTTTCCTTTCTTTTTATTTTGTTCACACTACTTTATGCGTTTCTGCTGTGCAGGCAGGGCACTGTTGTTTCTATTACTTGTTGTCTTGCCCAATCTCTAGCCAATGTGTTTCTGCTCTCGTTGCGAGCCTGCATAGCCTCATTATCTGCGCACAGGTCGTCAAGCGCTCTTACCTCCTTGTTTCCTTTTTCGTTCTTTCTATCTCTTTTTTTTCTCTCTTCCTCGCTTATTTTAACTCGCATACGCGTGTCCATCAGTCTCGTTGCCAGGCGTCTTTATTCGCCTCTCTCCGTATTTCGATTCTCCGGCAAGATGCCTGCTTACAGCCGGTCGTGGTGTCAGCCGAGGGAGAGAGAGAGAGAGAGAGGGGAGAGAGAGATGTCGGCCATTTCTATCAAATATCATTTCAAGTTTTCCTTGTGCTTGTCTGCGAGGACAGCTTGTGTGTGCGATTCACTCTCACGCGGTAAACAAAACAAGATAAAAAAACATATCAGGTGTCGGCTCGCCGTTCTACCCTGGCTGCTGCGTGCACGCATCGTGACATTGCGCAAAAGAAGCCCGTGCGTCTTTTTCTCTGACGAGCTGGAAAACGTGAAGTGACGTCCGGATGTACGCCGAGAAAACGGCGTGGCTATTTATGATACCCAAGGCCGCCTCGCGCGAGATCGCAAAGTCTTCCTGAGATCCCTCGGGAAGCTGCGTTCGACTCGGGCACGCGGCTGTAATGCCTGCCCGTAACTGTGTGTCTAGGGGAAAAGGATACGAAGAGGGAGAGAGGGGATCGGGAGAAGCAGTAATGCTGGTCGAATAACAACCAAGAACGACCACACCACGCGTGTCTTTTTGCTTTTCGACTCTAATAATTCCCCGTTACGAGTCTGTCATTTCCCACCGTAGACGGAGGGACCGGCATCGCGCTCGTGAGCCTCCGATTGCATTTACGCTTTTTTTTTTATTTGAAGTACCGCTTTTTCCTTTTGTGCGCCCAATCCCCACATCATGAGTAAACAGCTAAAGGCAAAACATTTTCACTGGCTCAATTCGTCACAACTTTAAAGTGTAGAAGATAGCAGATTAATCATCATATTCCAAAAGCTTGGTATTTTAAAAAATCAATTTGTGCAGTGAATTTATCTCAAGCTCGAATAAGATGAACGTCAAAAAAAAGCCTTATTCAATTGTGCTTTAGGGAAGCTCTAAAGTAAATATGTTTTTAATTAATTCCTGGTGAAACCTTTCTATTTCTTGCAAGCATTACTCTGTTCCCTCAGTAAATTACTGATCCGTCTAAAAAAATTAATTCATTCTTTTTTTCACCAAGGCAGTCTTCTGATTTCATTTACTGTAAAATATTTTTGACTATCAGGACATCGCTGCCACACTCCTGGCTGATCTCTCACATTAGTTATTTGCCATATATCTTTTCAGGAAAATAAAGTTATTGGAGGCCCTATATCCAGGGTACTGTCCTTATCCCTTCGTTTTCGCCTTGACACAGTTGTAACAGCCGTATTATTTACATCGCTAAATTTATCTCTGCAAAAATTTAAGCAAGAATCAGCCACACCGGTCTTCTAGGTCAAGGGAAAATTTCCTCTCCGTGAAGCCTGTTTGCGTATAGCACGCTTGGTATGCGGATTTCTGTATTGCGCTTTTACAAATTGCATCACGAGCTATCCCAGTAGGCGTTGCTAAGAATACGGCCTCTGTAAGGACTATCTGCCAATTTTAAGTGATCGCGTGTTGTTTGTCCGCATTTAAACCAATTTCATTATTGTTGCTTAAGCGCCCACACTAGTTTTTGAGCATAAGCTTAACAGTATGACCGTTAGGATTACGTGTATACTTTCTGCAGGTGAGCAAGTGAGTGTTAACGCTAAACAGTTACATGTTGCGTCCAGTAAAAATGCCACTCCTGTTAACGAGGTGCTCAGGCCAAGTTATTGCAGAGCCTAATTAAACAAACGCGAGTATCTGGAAACAATGAACCCCCCCCCCCCCCTCTTAGCCAAATCGAAGCGAAAGAACAGAACAATCTATCGACCGCGGCAAGAGTCTCGAGTATCCATCGTTCCCGTCAAGCACACACGTAAGAAATAAACTGACACATCTGTGTGCGACAATTAAACCCACAGGTTGGTATGAGAAAAAAAAACATTTCTTAGTTTAGGAAAATCGAGCGTAGTGAAAGAAGCGCGTTTATGACTGGCGAATAAAACAACAGCGCCTTACAGAGTTAATGCATTTATATCCTCACATTTGTTGTTGGCTACAATGTTTTTGTAAGCTATGAATACTGCTCAGTTGCATTGATTGTCTATATAATTGTTTTTTATTTGCTGCTTAATATAAAACCCTGTCTTTCCCTGCATGTCTGATATGTCGTTTCTTCATTTTATAAAGTGTGGTATTTTTGGCTGTGGTGCCTTATTTTATGAGCATCAATTGCGTAATCTGTAATTTTTGAACTCTACTTCCTGCCCTGGAAGTTCTTGGTTTTGATTAGTTAAATAAGTAACGCTCTTACCAGTCGATCACAGCGTTAGAAAGCACATAAAGCACTCACATCTCGTTGTGATGAGAATCTAGCCTTTGATTCGTTGCTTCCGAGGCGGGCTCACGGCATAGTCAGACACAAAGCCGCCAGCTCCAAGATGCGGTCCAAATTACCCCGTGCTGCAGGCGGAGTACGGGATTGAAATCGAACAAAATAAAATCAGAGTTAATAAAGGCCATGGGCACGAAGCGCACCAGCACTCTTTGTAATGAATTGTAGAAGGCGTTACGAGCAGAGCTCATTGATCACACCAGTCGCGAGGCCTCATAAGTTTGTGGCCGTGCTTCAAACGCTGATTAGTACGCTAAGTAATATCGAACTCAGAGCTTTCCTGGGAGACTGCGTGTTGGGCTATTTCAGAAGTTCAGATAATCTTCTTCCGACTCCTCATGACGCGGATAGAGTCACGCGAAAAAAATTTAAAAATCTGCCCGGTCACTGAATTCCTATAGCTGACTACATAGATGGCAACTCTGCACGCTAATTTCCACAAACCGCCGGCAGGCCAAACCCAGATCCAATCGGAATTCCGCATTTACGGTGATTAAACCACTCTGTTTGCGTTTGGTGCACAAAACGAAAGCGCAAGCCTTAAAAGTTATTTATGAAATGTCTTCAGTGTTTCGAGTCGTTGCATGCTCACTTCTAAAAGTTATTGCAGGATTGGATTTGGTTTTCTCTATTTTAGCACATACGCAGCTGTACGGGGAGTCCACTAAGATTTGCTGGCCGAGGAGACGGAGTAAAGCGAATTATATTATACGAGCAATGTACGTTCAATTGATGTCAAACGATCCTCCACGTCTTTATATATTGTATGGCAAATTGGGACTCATTTCAGCTTTGAATAGCGCATATTATAACACGTCCTACACATTGCAAATATGTTAGGCACAAGGTTTTAGAAGTGTCAGTGTTGAGCGCTTTCATATGAGAACTATAACCAAGCACATTTTTGCATTTCCGTAGACTATTGATAGCAAAGTACCTTGATGTAAAAGTGCACCAGGCAAAATATTGCAGTCCATGGTTAGAAAAAAGTAGCCCTTGTTTCCATATTAAGTAGTGGTTACGTTTTGAGAAATATTTTTATGAAGGGTTGCCCTAGACTTTTGCGTGCTTTCGAATAGAAGCCAAGACAGATTCGCTATGCTGAGAGGCTGATAACTACCGTGGGCGGGGAGCACTCAATCTTTTTGCGTTTCCTTTGACCCTGCAATGTTTTCTGGTAAACACTGATGGCTCCGCCATTGCTCTATTGCGTTTCAGTATGGAGTCAAAGAGGGCCCGGACTGCTATATTCAGAAATCGAAT
Organism: Amblyomma americanum; assembly: GCF_052857255.1. Taxonomy (NCBI): domain Eukaryota; kingdom Metazoa; phylum Arthropoda; class Arachnida; order Ixodida; family Ixodidae; genus Amblyomma; species Amblyomma americanum. Next base: position 165,760,219 of record NC_135499.1, on the reverse strand, counting down.
CGAACCTAGCACGCAATTTCGGGACGCTGCAATACAAGTGAGCAGTCCTGGGTGCGCCTGCAGTTTACTTAAGTGAACAAGCAAGACTGCAAGGAGATAGACGCAATTTATAGTAATCATATCAACCTTAGCACGAAGGAATAGCTTTCCCGAAGCTGGACCTACAGTAAGCCCACCCTGTCTACACTGCCACGGCTACCATTTTGGGTTATTCATTTGCTACGAACTCGCCTATACAGAAAAGTTCGAATATATGACTGAACTTTCGAAAAAAAAAGAAACAGATAGACAAAGTTACGTAACACTGTAGAGCATTCATAGCTTTAATATGCGCTTTTCCTCTTTTCAATATCGCGTGAAGCTGAAAACTTCGCTACGCAGCCCACACACGCGCGGCCGCGGGGGGCGGCTTGAAGAAAATGAGCCTACGCGAATATTGCGTCGCTGTGGAAACTCTACACGCCATGGAAAATAAGCGGCGAAAGGAACCACGCAATAACATCAAACTTTGCGGTAAAAATTGAAAGCACAGGAGCGACGCCGCAAATAACACGCAGCGGTAGCAACACAAGACACAAATGCCCCCCCCCCCCCCCCCCCCTGTACGTCTTACGTCGTAATTCAACCGTCGTTCTAGCTGGAGCCGGGAAGATCTTAGCTGGAAGACCAGGGGTTGAGGAAATGAAGACTTCAGAAAAAGAAAGCGAATTAAGTAGCCCAGAGCCAAGGAGACGGGTTATTCAGCTGTGGGCGGTAAAGGCAGGTGCCGACCAGGTTCAGAAGGGGGCGGGGGGATGGGGCATAAGCCTCTTGGAAGATTCGCAAGTGCTGGATTCAAATGCGCCTCTGGCATCATGGTCTAATCCACCTAAGGCACAAGAAAACAAACAAAAATGGACATAACGGCAACACACCACGGCATAAAGCAAGCTCAAATAAGCAGTATAAATGAACCAAGCAGGAACCGATTTCTCGGGAAATGCGCAACAGTACCGCTGAGAGACCCCGCTCGTAGGAGAGGCCTTCGGAAAAGAAAAGACACCCGTGAAGCAATCGAACGAAATGAAACGATTCAAGGGAACACACACACAAAAGGAAAAGAAAGGAAAGAGCCCCAGGAGTTCGTGTATTGAACGCCCTCGTTGAAGTAGAAATATACTGCTGTCAGGACATTCGTGCCTTCGCGATGCGTGAACAAATGTTATAATTTTGAGTGTTCCCGGGCAAGTTATTTTCTTGGGGCACAAACCAGTCATTTGGTAGTCGAGCAGCTAGAGAACTCGCTTCACTGTCACTGCCTTGCGTGCCTGCTTATCTACCTCTCATGCCTACTACCGAGCGCGCCCTATTATTCCTTCTCCCCAATCCCACTCATTCTTCCTGGGAGACTGCTTTACTGACGGCTAAGCCCGCCGGCCAGAAATGGCTGGTGGATCAGGCTTAATGTGAATCACAAGCCCGTGGACTCCTGGACCAGCAGGGGACCACTCTGGAAGATTTTTTTTTGCCTAATAAAAGTTGTTTTCATCCATCCCCTCACTACCCCTCTTCCCTGGGCTCCCCATCCTAGACAGAAGCCGAGAACAAATTTACAGAAAGATAAAGAGGAGGAGGGAAAGACAGATATGTTAACCAGAAAGGGGTTCCGGTTGGCTACCCTGCACTGGGGAAGAGGGATTAGGGGGCTAAAAGGAGGAAGAGAGAAGGGAAAAAAGGCATAACACACACACGCACAACGCTGTCACAATCTGTCACTCAATCCAGTTGCTCTCAAGTAGGCAAAGAGTGCCTTGTATGCCTTGAGGGCAGTCGACTGCCGTGGCCACGGACCGAGAATCTTTTGCTCTGTTTGTTTTGTTTGTTTGCTCTTTTGCTCGACATCGCCATCTGTGATGCAGATTTATCCATGTTGATCAAGCCGGCAACCAACGGCATTTCCATCATTCAAGTTCAGTGGTTAGAAAGATCTACATGCATCAAGCTGACCTTCAAGGGTGACTGCATACCATCGTACGTGAAGGTTGGGCACTTTCATTAAATTTACAGAAATATTTCTCTATGCAGAGTGGGAAGCAGGCGGGGATTTACCGACCCATGGGGGAAACGTGAGCAGCCTTTCCATCGCGTCAGGCGGCAGCTCAATTAACCGAGAGAGGCGGACGTTCGGCCTCAGTTTCAGCGGCAACTTATACAACCGCAACTTAAACATGCAATCCCGTTTAGGCCCGATCGTGAAGTCCGTGCGAGCAAGTTTCTAAAAGACCGCCATATATCTTCACGGCGCTATTCCGCTGTAGAGCGATATGTGTGTATCGTAGGCAGCGCGGGCTCGTATGATGCGGCCGGGCTTGCGGAAGCCACTGCTCAAGCCGCACAATACGGTTCACCTGGCACGCGTGTAATAAGTTAGAAGACCATGCCTATTTTTTTCACCGTGTAGCACATACAGTGTCACGTGAGGAGGAGAATGACAAGAGTTATCAAGAGCGAGGGAGAGACAGTAAGGAAGGGCACGGATGAACTGAGGAATGACGACGTCGACGTTGACTGAATCACCTCATTCTCCGAGCTCGTTCCATAATTAGCATTTGATGCTTTTCCTTCTCGCCTTCCCAGATGATCAAAGCCGACGTCCGGCCAGTGACGAAAGGAGTCACGTGATCCGCTGGTATTGATTATCTATGGCTCAACGTCGACCAAAACAACAGGCTAATAAATTTTAATTGAACAGGGGATAATGCCTGAAGGAAGAATAAAAACCCTTAATATACAGAACGTTCCAGAAAGTGCTACAAAATAAATGATGTCTTTCCCATGACGTGATTTTCTGCCCTTTTAGCACTGACAGCGATTCCTTAGTGTGCTTGACTGTCTTGCGTAGCCCGGGCTGCAAAGCTTATTTTGGGCTCTGACGCCAGCAGTGACCCAGAAAAACTTCATAACATTTCGGCTGTCCTCGCCACAAATTTAGACACACTGAGATCAGGAAAAGAAAAACTATAAACTTAAACAAGAAGCATATTCATTGCTTCATTGAGGCCGAAGGCGCTTAGGAACAGGTCTGTCCCAGAGCATCTGAGATTGTTTCCTTCGCAGAAGAATTTTTCCCATATATCTCTGCTTAATTCGTTATACGCGACGCACACGCTCCATTCCCGGCGCCTATTTCTCGCATATTTAATATATTCTTTCTCAAGGCAAGCGATCCTCGTGCGGCGCCATCAATCACACTGAAAATTTTCCTTTCATGGTGGTGGTGGCTCTTCCACCATCATCTCTAAACTCCTTCTACGTGAGTCCCTACCTCCCTCTGTCTTCCTTTCTATATCCTCACCCATTTATCTCAGTCCACCTCGTCTCCCACACTCACCGTCTTCAGCGTAGTTTTGTCGGGAGTATAGCACAGCGGTGTCAAATGCGGGCTGCGTTTCAATCATTCTTGAAAAGCGCTTTAAAAAAACATACCCTTGCGCGCCGAACCCGTACATTTATGTGTACAGACAGACCGATGGCAGCAGCAGCTGTCACTTTCGTCTCAGTGTTTCTCCAAGAACCCGGAAGGGGTCGCAAACACTGGCGGCGCTGCACAACTCTCAAACATGATGCCAAACGAGGGGTTACGCACTGTGCTATTCATCGAGATATAAAAATAAGCAAAACAAAAAGAAGATTAAGTTATAAAAAAAAGAATCAATGTCAAACTGAGTGGACAGTACGATGGCAACGAGGATACAGAGGATAGTTTGAAAAACACCACTAAGGGTTATCGTGTGTCGTGATGCATCGCAGATGCCGCTCCGCTTCTGGGACTTCTAGCGTGTTGCTTCTGCTGTTTCTGCCACAGCGCTTCGCATTACTAGCCGTGACATTTCCTTGCTCGCCGTCCCGTGAATCTCTCCGTTTGCTTCCTCCTGAGTGGCCGTCGAAATGTCGCGGAATACCTCCCGTTCGTTTTCGCAAGGTGCGTGCAAGGCAGCTTTTTGCTTTATTTTTCTATTTTCTTGTCATTGTACAATTTTTGTCCACGTCGTTATGTTCAGCGCTCTCGAGTCTTGAACGCATGCGAGTGAGCGGAATCGTCGCGGAAACCGACAACTGAAGAGGCGAGCTAACCTGCCAAAAACACGGATCTTTATTAAAGCAGCCTGAGCTGCGCCGTCGGCAGCTGGATGCCGCATGCAGTGAGTTGCAGTGCTGGAGAGTGTCTCCCTTTGAATTCTGGTTGTTTGAAGGAACTGAGGAATCTCAAAAGAGACCTGCCTATGTTCCACCATGTCAGCGCCATTTGTCGCTTTCCTTGCGCGTAGCACTTGGCAAAAAACAGGGTACAGCTGAAAGAAATATTTTTCTTTTTTCTGCAACACGCAAAGAAGCATTTATTTCACGGTTGTTTTATGTCCAAGACTGCGTGTATATCTATAATGTAACACATGTGTTATTCATCCGGAAGAGTAGAGATGTTCATTGCATTCTTTTTTCTGTTACGCTTCCGAGACTGTGGTCTGGGGATGGCTCGAAACTACCGATATGAAATATAAGCAAGTTAACGAATGTCCGGGCGGCACATCGATGTCATTGGATGCCTATTATATCCGGCAGTACGAAGCGAGACACATAGTTTGGAGAACACAAGCATCGCTTGCAGTATCTGATAGGCGGCAGACAAACGCCTTTATTTAGTTGGTGGAAGGACACAGAAAGAGAAAAGAAAAGGAAGAGGACGCGCTAATCAAAAAAGACAAGGATTCTAGTCAGGCAGACAAGTTAAAAATCGTGCCATTTTTCTACCATGTTTTTTTTTTAGTATCTACAAAGAACATGTTCATGTCGCATATCTTGTCCATTGAAAACACGCTCATGCGCACAGGACACTGCGCCGATGGGTTCTCGTTTCACTCACCAGACATATTCTTTGAGAACGTTTGATTTATGCCAAAGATGGTCGTGAGCTCTTGAAGTACTCTCTATAAAGATAATCTCCTCTATTTTTTTATCGCCCACATCACGGACTCGCGTTCGCTGCTGCATTGTGTACAAAGCTAGGTAATATAAAGCTATTCGCTCGGAACTCCTTGGTATTTGATCTTTGATGACATCTGGGCGCCCGATTCATAGACTTCTCTTCGCTTTTCATCTAGAGGAGAGCTTTTTATCGTCATAAGTGATCTGCTGGCTCAAGTCGGCACAAACAATCTGGCGATAGTCGTGAATTGTGAGTGCACTATTTGCTTCTCGACACGCGTTGTACTTGTGTTCGGTCGCAGATGTCGTTAGTGCTTTTAGTTCGGTGCTCTTGAGTGATAATTTAACCTAGGTCATAAATATCAATCTAGCTTTCGCTACAAATGTCTGTTCATTTCTGCTTATAAACACAGCGTCGAACGCGTAACGGGTCTGTGATGTCCTTCCCGAAACCAGGCTCGTCATATGTTCTGATAACCCACGTCCTTATGTCCTAAGCGCCTCGCTGCTTCTTCACTTGTAACCGCAACATGCGGCAGTCTACGGTGTGCTTCAAAAGAGTCAAATATTCTTCACTATGAGCGAACGAGGGCGCGTCCCCCCTCCCGTGTAGAGAACTACAGCAGGTCGCTCCATGACGCAGCAATTCCGAACATGTGTTGTCGAGAAAGAAACGAAAGAGCCAATAGACGCTGACAACTAATCGCGGCTCCGCTAGCTCGCAAGCACTTGTTACGAACGGCCTTAACAACGGACGATGCCGACAACCTTGGACAACGCAAAAAAAAAAATAAACGAATGCTAAGGGCTTAAAACAGGAACATCAGAAACAGACGCTCGACCGACGCACAACTGGCGCCGTAACAATACTTCTTGCCTGCGAAGTGGGCGGCCATACAGTTTTTCCTTATTTCCAACGAGAATTGTTTGTATATATCTTCCTTCCCCTCACAGCGTCTTCTCACACCTAAGCTTTGCCGCGACTTATTAATACCGCTCAGCACTGTTCGAGCTCAGCGCGCTTGAGCCCAGTTTCTGCACGAGACAGTGTCAGTTCCGAGATCGAAGAGGCCAATTTCGATGGCACGCACAATAGTCAACTAACAGGATTCATCAAAACAGCGCGCGCCACCTAATAAAACTTTGGAACAGCTTCTCCATCGCCCTCCATACTGGAGTGGTCATGGTTGTGTGTGTAGCCTTCCGTAACACTGCACAGGATTTTCTTGACACGCCGAGCCCAAATGGGCACTTCACCTACCGCCTTCGCCATTATGCGTGCATGTGGCCGCCCCGTCACGACACACATTCTCGTTTCTCGCCGTTGTTTCGTCCCTGTTTCTTAAAAACAGTGGGTTGCTCGAGAGGGGGGGGGGGGGGGCAGGGCAGAGGGGACACAGGAAGATGGAGCACCCCATGTGTGTCAGAGATACGTTCAATCTGTAAGCCTCATGCAAGGAGAGAACCGCCCACGCAGCCGCTTCGTTTGACGTCACTTCCTTTGCTTCTCCACGCCGAGCTTCAACGGCGTGGTCGCCACTCGTAATAAAGAGCCGCAGATATGGCCACTAGCCACCAAAGGTACACCACTTGCTTCTTCTTTCTCTTCTTTTTCTGTCGCTCCGACGCCAAGCCGCCTTTGTCTACGCCCTCGCAGGAACACGACGTGGCTGTAGATTGGATCGGGAATCGGCTTTCTTTATCTCCGCGACAGCTGTGCCGCTTTCGTGTTGCTTGGCTCACAAAGCGTACTCTGAGGTTGCTGTGTAGCCATTACTTATCTGTGTCCTCTTCGCGAACTGAAACTTGATAGAACTGAATTCCATTCAGGTTAGCGAAACAACGCACGGACGCTTAAAGCCCAGTGGCCTACCATTTTCCTGGTTAGTCCAGCGGCTGTTCGTTGAAGAATTAATTGATGTCTTATGGACGTACACATTCTAAGTGATCGTTAAAGACGATGAAAATGCCTCTTATTGGTTATTACTTGAGCTTGTGGCATAATATCGGGAGATAAGCCGCAGTCTATTGGGCTCTGTGCGTGTCTATTTGCGTCTAAGCGTGAATCACTTTGGTTGAGTAGCTTTGGAGAGTAGAAATGCCAAGGAGACTTGTTTCTGAATGAGCAGCAGCTAAATATGTGACACAGGTATGAAAACATGAGGCTGCCACTAATGACATGCAAACCGTGAAGCGCGTGTTTCGTCCTTATTGACCACAACAGGTTGATATGTCTCTTAACGAAGTTGGATGTTTTCTCTCTCTCAGGAGAAAATAACAGTCGTCGTAAATTATGAAGAGATTCAGAGGAAGCGCAGATATTTATTTTCAATAGCAATACCGCGGGCGTACTTCCTTTAGCACCAGATCTACCCAGAAAGATTATTCGTCGTTGCTGTTTCATGTTTAACGCAACAGGAACGGTCGACCTCTCTACATGCTGTAGCACCGTCTGCAGTGTTTCCCTGCACAAACTCAGCTCTCTTCCATAGCGAGACGACGTGTGTTGAGTTTGGTTGACCCCTCTCTCCTTTCTCTGCATATTTTATCTCTGGTCTACTCGCATGGAAGGAAGACTTCCTTCCTTTTTCTTTGCGGGAGATCACCATCGCTACAGGAGCTGCCTTTGTATAAATTAATCAGCGGAAAGTGTTAATGTATCCACATATGGTCCAAACACTGTGAAAAGAGAGTCAAATCACAAAAGTTTGCTTTGAAGGCCTGTTTATCTGCAGTCCTGCACCGTGCGGAGATCAAACCGCATGCCAGTACTATATAGTCTAGCCACTGATCGAAATGTGCTTTCAAAGTCCGAGATGCACAGTTACTGCAGCTTCGTCAAGAAAACAAGAGGTGGAGACCAGCCTCAGTCCAATAGCCAACGTATCAACAAGAAGACTTGTCTTCGTCAGGGCTTAACACAGGTCCTCTGGTCGCAAAGTTCGCTGGCACTCCTGAACCCGTCCCTTGTTCATGTTTTTCTGTCAAGAATTCCATCTTCACTGTCCTTTCTCCGCAGTGCAGCTTCCCAAAATTACGAGTGCGCGGATTCTGTCTTTAATCCAGTCACCCATTCCTCTAGCAGCCAGACATCAATCTCTCTTAGCACAGATACCATCGCCACTGCCTGCGTTCCTATATAGCACTACATCCGCATGCCAGAACAAGGGGCAAGACATCAGACGCGTTTACGTAGCCGTAACATGCACACCCATCAATGCCCCCTCCCGAGGGAACTCCTCCATCGTACCCACAAAGGGCCCGTTTCTTCTTCGACAGCCATGGTGTGCTAGCAAGAGTTCGGATTTGCGCACCGGCCACCTCCATGTCCCGCCCGCACGGCTGCTTGCGTCTTGCATCTTCTCCCCGCCTATCTTCGGGCGGGAGCCGGCAACGGCCTCGCGTCTCTGGTTTTCCCCTCGGGCAGCTCCGTGTCTTCACCGCCGAACTGTTCGGCGGGCCATAGCAGATGCCCACAGCGCTCTCGGAAATGGTCTCTGCGCTTACGAATCTCTATTCCCAAAGCGGTCGTGCGCGTCTGTCGCTATCCATCTTTATTCGGCGCCACCGCACCCAGGCTCCAACTCCGCCCCACGTGTCCCTATGTGTTTCCCTTATGTGAGGCTCGAGATCGACTAGCGCTTGTTTTGCGGGGAGCACCCGACGAGGGACGATTCCTCCTTTGCGTTTTTCCTTTGCACTGCTTGCTTTTCCGGTGCTTGAGAATTGCGGCGAATCGGCCATACCTTGCTACGATGGGCCGAGCGATCCCTTTATTTTATTCAAAAGTACGGGCCTTTTATTTTCTGCTTCGTATTAAGCTGCATAATCGGCACTTTCCAAGTCGCGACACAGTCACGTCGGCAAAGCAAAGATATGGCAACGCAACTATGTGTAAATTAAGTCGGCCTTACATACGCGAGCACTATTAACGAGAACGCATTATTCGAGCTTAAGAAACGCTCTTAGTTTCGATTGCGCATCAAAACAATCATGTGTGCAGAAAAGAAAGTATTTCACAAAAATTAATGGACGGCGACGAATGTCTCAATTGAATGCAAAATTGGTATTGCTGATGTTGTTATTGCTGCCTTCTACCGACCGCCAGATATGACTGGCACATTTTCAGGTGAATTTCATAGAATATTGAGTGACTTATACGTGCGTTTTCCTAACTCCATTTTCCTTGTATTTGGTGATTTTAACTTCCCAAACATTGATTGGCCTAATCTTGCGGTTAACCCCAGTGACCAGGAAGCCCACATGTTCCTTCATACTTGCTTAGATTTTTCGCTTGTTCAACTTATCACTGATCCTACCCGCCGCTCCGCCACAACGGCAAATATTCTTGATCTCGTCCTAACAAATAACCCTGAGGTTTGTTTCGATATCTTGCATTTACAAGGCCTATCCGATCATGAAATCATCACCGGGTACATCACTCGTCCATTTGGTAGAAAGAAAACATCCACTAAGCGAATTCATTGCTACAACCGCGCTAATTTCGATGGGATTAACTCTGCACTGCAATCATTTTCGGAGGACTTCCTAGCTCACTGTTCATCTCGCTCTGTCGAAACAAATTGGAAATCACTTAAAGACACATTAACTAATCTTGTTGACAAGTTTGTGCCGGTCATCACCATCAGATATCATAAAAATGCACCATGGTTCACAAATCGCCTTCGTCGTCTTAATAATAAGAAAAAACGCTTGTACCGCCAAGCAGTCAAAACAGGTCTTCCATCATCATGAACAAAGTACAGGCATTGCGATCATGAATATCAGTCACTGCTTAATACAACTCGTCATCATTTCTTCAGTCACGACCTGTCCACCATGTTAACCAATAACTGTCATAGATTTTGGCGCGTCTTCAATCCGAGTTCCCACCCCGAAATCGTACTAACTAATCCTGACGGTGATCCTGTAACTGAAACTGAGTGTGCACAGCTTCTTAACGACGCATTCGTCTCAGTGTTCACCCATGAAGATACCACTTCCTCGCCCATGTTACAGTCATCTTCCGTCACTTCCATGCCAGAAATTATCATCAACGAATCAGGAATTCTAGCCCTTTTGAATAACCTCAAAGTTACTACTAGCTCTGATCACCTTGGATTTAATAACAAAATACTAAAGAATGCCTCTCTAAACCTCTATCAAGTATTGACATCACTTTTTTCACAATCATTATCATCTGGTACAATTCCTGACGACTGGCGTACAGCGAAAGTAATACCCATTTTCAAATCCGGAGACCGCACCATTCCACTTAACTATCGCCCTATCTCATTAACCAGCAACATCTGTAAACTCCTGGAACACATAATTCATACTCAAGTAATTAATTATCTAGAGGAGCACGATATCATTTTCAAATACCAGCACGGTTTTCGCAGGGGTTATTCATGCGACACACAACTCACTGGATTTACTAACGACATATTTTCCGCAGTAGACGCTGGCTTACAGGTTGACGCAGTATTTTTAGACTATTCTAAAGCTTTTGATCGCGTTCCCCATCACAGGCTCCTAACCAAATTGACAAACTTAAATCTCCATCCCAGCGTTATTTCATGGATAAAACAATTCCTCGATAACAGAAAACAATTCACCTCTGTCAACGGCTTTAACTCGTCTTCTGTCCCCGTAACATCTGGAGTCCCCCAGGGAAGTGTACTTGGCCCTCTGCTCTTTTTAATATTTATTAACGATCTACCCAAGTGTGTATCGTCTCAAATTAGGTTATTCGCGGATGATTGTGTAATATATCGTAATATTACTAATGAAACCGACCGCCAATCACTTCAAACTGATCTTGACGCTGTAACGGCTTGGTGTTCTTCCTGGCTAATGTCTCTAAATGCATCTAAAACAAAGTTAATGTCGTTTACTAACCGTTCCACTCGAATTGCTACAACATACTTCCTCAATAACGATAAAGTTGAACTTACAACAACTTACAAGTACCTAGGAGTTCACTTTCAGTCTGACCTAACTTGGCATTACCATATTAACACAATCTTAGCATCAGCAAATCGCGCACTCGGCCTTCTTAGGCGTAATCTCAAACACGCGCCTTCACACTTAAAAAAACTTGCTTACATCACGCTAATCCGCCCGAAAGTTGAGTATGCGTCTGCCATATGGGACCCTCATCAAGCTTACATCATAAACAACCTTGAATCCCTGCAAAACCGTGCTGTTCGCTTCATCTTTTCAGATTATGCACGCTTCACCAGTGTCACAGCATTAAAACAACGTGCCGAGTTGGAACCGCTATCATGTCGACGCCATTTCGCTCGCCTAACCTTGCTTCACAAACTGTATCACCATCCCACCCTCCACGACGACTTCTTTTTGCCACACCCTGCAGTCTTTCCTCGCCGCGACCACGTTAACAAAATAAAACGCGTCACATGCCGTTCATTGCTCTACTCGAAATCATTCATTCCTCGCACTATAATAGATTGGAATAACTTGCCATCACACATAGCTACTGAGGTTAACCCACAATCGTTTCAGCATTCGTTAAAACAAACCATGGACTAACAGATTTGGTATTTTTGTTGTATTATGTGCATTTACTGAGTATTTTCTTCTGCGTTGTTTGTTGTTGTTATTTGTGTACATTACTAGTTTTTAATTAATTATTACGTGTATTTTGTTTCTAATGCCTGTGCCATATTTTTTATGCTTGTATTGCCCCCCCCCCCCCCTATGTAATACCCTCGCACGAGGGCCCTTAGGGGTATTGTAAATAAATAAAATAAATAAATTAAGCGGTAGCTGTGGTGTGACGGCAAAGAATATTTCACAGATATGCTCTTTTTGTTTCGCAAAAGTCAGACAGCTGGTGGTCAATCCGGACTTGTCCAGGACTGCAGGGATGTTAAGGAGTAAAAGTTCTTCGCAGAGATTGCTTACATCAGCTACAGTTAACCTGTACGTATCTTCACACATGCTGGTACGAGCGTAAGAACTTGAACCTCCCTGGGAACATGGTAACACGAAGCATATTTGTGGGCTGATGTGTTTGAAGCTACGTTTGCGCCTATAGTCCACAGCGGTGTTTTCGTAGCCTCTTCCAGTCACACACCCCTAACAAAGCCGGTCGCCGGGCCGGGGTACGCTTATACCCAACACTGTCCGGTGGCGGGTTTCGAACCAACCACATGCCGCAGCCAAGGCGGATGTCAAAGCCATTAAGACACCCGTCAGCTTCCCCATTGTTTCTGGCTATTCCCTCTCCAACTTTTCCTCGCCCTCGTCTTTCCGAAAATTCAGAGAGGTGTTTTCCTTTCTTTAATAATAATAATAACTGGTTTTTGGGGAAAGGAAATGACGCAGTATCTGTCTCATAAATCGTTGGACACCTGAACCGCGCCGTAAGGGAAAGGATAAGGGAGGGAGTGAAAGACGAAAGGAAGAAAAGGGTGCCGTAGTGGAGGGCTCCGGAATAATTTGGACCACCTGGGGATCTTTAAGGTGCACTGACATCGCACAGCACACGGGCGCCTTAGCGTTTTTTCTCCATAAAAACGCAGCCACCGCGGTCGGGTTCTTTAAAATGCCACCTGACAACAGAGGCAGGTGGGAAGTGGCAGCGGTAGCCAAACTGAGGAACTAGCTAATTAAAGCTAACGCTCTGAAAAAACAGAATGCATGCTTTTGATACACACTTGAGTACAATATATTTGAGCGTGCTTCTAAAGCATGTGCTATCATTTTTTTTTCCGCACTGCACACAGCAGGCTTCACTTGAACTGGGCGTCTTTGGAACGCTAGGAAAAAATTGAAAATTTGTTTTTGGGGAAGGGAAATGGCGCAGTATCTGTCTCACATAACGGCGGTCAACCGAACCGCGCCGTAAGAGAAGGGGTAAAGGGGGACTGATAGAAGAAATTAAGAAAGAGGTGCCGTGGTGGAGGGCTCCGCATTAATTTCGACCACCTGGGGATCTTTAGCGTGCACCGACATCGCACAGCACAGGAGCGCCTTAGCGTTTCGCCTCCATCGAAACGCGGCCGACGCGGTCGGGTTCGAACGGGGGAACTCCGGATCAGTAGCCGAGCGCCGAACGCTAGGACGCCCGTTGCTGAAGTGAATGTAAAAGTAGTTTCGATGGCAACCTGTACATCATTCAAGTAATGGCGATGCATAAAGATAACCAGTGGACTGTTCTGTACCTGCGCTCAAAATGTGTAAGACTTTCCGTCTTTTTTTCTCGTGAAATGCGAAAACACAGCCGCAAACACACACATCGGCTTCTCTGTTGACTGGAAAGGGCCACAAAAGGAAGAAACAAACAAATGTGTGACAGAAGAGCTCTTTTCAGTGGCAAAACCTTCTCCTTATCAGGGTCTGTGTGAATGTCATTGTGAGCAACTCGACGCACTCAAGTAAAAAGGACCTCCTCCCGACAGGATCGGAACAACGAAGAGTTCGCACCCGTCAAACCCTTCAACCGGAAACAATTCCCTTACAAAACCATTTCAGGAAGAGTAGCGATTGCTTCTTCTCTTCCCCTCATTCTGTTGGCCTTTTTGCCACGACCCGTTTCACATTTTCTGTCAGTGCAAGGAACTTGCGTTCCTTTCCTTTTATTACTTTCTATTGTCTCCCTCCCTACCAGTTTCTCACTCTCTACATCGCTTTAAGTTGTAGACGTCACCTCTCCTTTGGTCGTCTTTCTCCGTAGGCTGCTCTGCGTTCGGAGTGAGCAAAACCGGCGCTCTCGAGGAATTTCTTCCACCCTCGATTTATCGCCGATCCCATTTCGCGGCCCTGATGCGCACACGCGAGAGATAGGGAGATGTGGGGAGAGAATGGATCCTGTATAGAGATGGCGCTACGTTACTTTTCACCCCTACCTTCCCTAACCTCAATTTCAGAAGGGCTCATTAAAGATCGTTCTCAAAGTGCTGCCGCCAAAACCGCTGCCTTCTTCTTTTGCCAGAGAAGAGGCCGGGTAGGGCAAGGAGCACTTTTGGCGAAAAAGTCATAAATTGCTTCACCGAAGACTCTGAGCACGCCGCTTTCGCTTCGGCCTTATTATAGCTAGCTGTTTTTCTTGTAACAGTAGCTTGGTTTGGGCTAGTTGGTAACAGAGTGGATGCTATCCAAAAATAGATAAAACAGAATTCTTAACATCAGCTAAAGGAAAAACGGAGCGTGAAGTCATGGAGGCGTATTTTATAAGAAAAGCTGGGAAAAAGTGCGTCAGCGCACCTTCTATTCAATTACTGGACAGTGAAGTCGAATTCCTTGATGGCTATCTGTAGGTGTGAACCATGTGTCAAAAAATATTTATGGTGTTGTGAACTGGAACGGTTCCGCTTCTCCTTTGGGTTTTTCCTGCTGCTTCTATTCCTTGGCATATTATTGACTTTTACTTCAGTTGTTATTTCCTTTCTCATATTTGCCCCCCCCCCCCCCCCCACCATCGTTGTTTTAGCGTGGAGCCCTCTACACTCGTGTTTTTATACTTCTAGTTTTATCCTTTTTCTGTTTAGGTCCTTCTGTATTTTTCATATACATATATTTTCATTGTTTCCTTGTTTCAAACTTTTTCAAAATTTTTTTTTTTCATTTGATTATGTATAGTATCACAGCCCTTATCTGTTTTTGGCCTAAATTTCTGCTATCTTTTACTTCCATTGCCATGACCCATCAATGTTGTTTCCCCATTGTCATTCTGTCTTTCTTCACCACGTTCTTGTCTCAGTGTGGAGCCTTGTACACTCCCCTCATCTTTTAGTCGATCTGTTTATCTCCCTTTTTGCCGCGTTATCTGTTTGGTTCTTAACATTGACAAGCTTGTAAAGCGCTTTTTGCAGTAAGTTTCGGTACACGATGTCTCTTTCTTTCAGTGTTCCCCCGGCACCGTGCTTTCATTTTGTTATTTCATCGTAATTTTTTGCTTATTTTCACACGCTGTAATCCTGATTGTGCTCTTCTTTGCGCATGCTCATCGCTTGATGGTGGTGATCGGCTCCTATATATTAGACGTGGTGGCTTTTCGAAATATAAAGTTGCAAGTTAGCGCCTGTCCTGTCCACTTCTGTGTCGTCCGTGTCCTTTTTGCGCTATGTTTTCTAAGAACTGTTACCAACTAGCCCAAACCAAGCTACTGTTACATCAAATTTCTCCTACATTGGGCTCTTTTCTATCCTCACCTGCCACCATTCATCCTGTGATCACCTGTGTCAACCTAATCGCCACAACTACAAGTCAGTCAAGGGTACTGGCGTTTTGCTTGAAACGTCGACTGATCCCTTGGGAGGTGCAAGCCTTATTGGGAGCCGTACCACCATCATGGGGACATGCACGAAGAATTTGCAAGATTCTGAAAAGTGAGTACTGGAGACAAGTTCGACTGTACCATGATTGGCTTCGAGTCCTCGTTTTGGAGCAGCCTACTGGAAATCCCACAAAACTAGCGGAATTTAAGAAGCTAGCAGCGCAGACGACTGAGTTCCTGTGGCAGCGAGCGCGTCTTGGCCTGCCACAAACAAGGAAGTCATTGAAAGGAACAGGTGAAGACGTCACCGTTCTGGGAGACGCTGTCATTTCCCCTGAAATAAGGAATATTTTAGAGAAAGGACCGAAGTTCGCGTACCAGCCCCCGGTGCAAAGGCAAGCATTAATCGCGTGTGTTCGTCAAACGGCGGCTAGAGCAACGGAAAAGGACAGAGAGCGTCTGATTGAAGATGGAATAGCCTGCCTCAAGAGTAATGAAAGGCACCTGATCAACAAAAAACCGCCGTTTCAAAAAGTGACTGCTTATCTGCATCAACAGAATCTGGTTGCTTTGCAGTGCGACAAAGAAGGTGGCTTTGCCATCTTACCAGCAGCGATGTTTAAAGAAAAAGCCCTCTCCGCCATCCAGAAGAACTTTAACCAAGTCAAGTTTGACCCGAAGCGGTGCCGTCGTTCTGGAATTCATCTTCTGGGAGAACTAGGTCTCGACACTCTTCGTAAAGCAGTGGAAAAGACCAAAAATGGATGTTTAGATGTATTTTACACTGCGAAAACGCACAAGCCTGCATGTCCGTTTAGGGTCATAGTGTCCGAGAACGGCACCTGGCAAAAGCTTGTTAGCTCCTACCTTCAACGGCACCTTAACACCTTGAAGACTGAGGATCCGTTCCTCATCCGAAGCTCTAAAGAATTGGTCGTCAACCTCGAGCAGGGTCCTTATTGCGACGTGAATGGTTTTTCAATAGACATAGAAGACCTTTATTATTCAGTACCTCATGGACAGTTGCTCTCAGTGCTCCGAGAAACAATATGTGAAAGCGGGGAAATAGCCTTTCAGAACGGCGCGGGAACCAGCAGCGATTCTTTCCTGTCCTTGCTGGAATTCTACCTTGCGTCCACAGCTATCTTTTCAGAAGGACATTTCTATATTCAAAAAAGAGGCATTTGTATAGGTTTCTCTGTTGCGCCTGTGTTATGTGACCTATTTTTATCCGCGATTGACAAACGCATTCAAGCTAATCTTTCTGACCTTCCTGTTTTAAAAGTGTTCAGATACGTTGATGATTTCCTTATTATTTTTAGAAAATGTAATGGAAGAAAATGCGATGTTGACAAGGAAGTGTTGAGAATTTTTTCGGAGCACGGTGCCGGGTTAAATTTTACGTGGGAATCACCTACAGATGGCCGCATTCAGTTCTTAGATATTGAATTAGATTTCACCAACCGTAATATCTGCTGGATGTACCATCCACGAACCAAAAAACGTCTGTTACGCTTTGACAGCGCGCACTCTAAAGTTGTTAAGCGGGGTATCGTGTCTTCATGTCTCCACGGAGCAGCTACAAAATCCTGCACGCACCGTATGGCCGCCAGCATCCATGAGCAATTCAGGCGCCTGCAGGAGGCTGGATTCCCCGAAGCCCTTCTACTGGCAGTGTGTGAAAGCCTTCTGCAAAAGCTGAAAGCCCCCAAGGTTTCTTGTAGTGAGCAGGGGAGTGAAGAGATAAAAGGCAAGACTCCTGTCCAGGTAATACCATATTATCATAGGTTTTCGCATAATTTCAAGAAGCTGGCAGCGCGTTATAATGTACAAGTAGTTTTCTCTGCCCCATGTAAGCTTTCCAAGGTATGCACTAAGAAAATGGAAAAACGAGATGACTGCACGACGAAACATCAAACAAAGTTTACGGAATGTAAAGCGAACGTTGTGTACAGAATTCCTATCAGTTGCGGGCGTCATTACATTGGGCAGACAGGAAGATGCTTTAATGACAGGGCCAGAGAACATAGATTATGCGTACGCAACAAATCAGGAAGTAACCTGGCCGACCATTGCAAAGCATGTGACACAGAACAAAAGAGTGGATGCTATCCAAAAATAGATAAAACAGAATTCTTAACATCAGCTAAAGGAAAAACGGAGCGTGAAGTCATGGAGGCGTATTTTATAAGAAAAGCTGGGAAAAAGTGCGTCAGCGCACCTTCTATTCAATTACTGGACAGTGAAGTCGAATTCCTTGATGGCTATCTGTAGGTGTGAACCATGTGTCAAAAAATATTTATGGTGTTGTGAACTGGAACGGTTCCGCTTCTCCTTTGGGTTTTTCCTGCTGCTTCTATTCCTTGGCATATTATTGACTTTTACTTCAGTTGTTATTTCCTTTCTCATATTTGCCCCCCCCCCCCCCCCATCGTTGTTTTAGCGTGGAGCCCTCTACACTCGTGTTTTTATACTTCTAGTTTTATCCTTTTTCTGTTTAGGTCCTTCTGTATTTTTCATATACATATATTTTCATTGTTTCCTTGTTTCAAACTTTTTCAAAATTTTTTTTTTTTCATTTGATTATGTATAGTATCACAGCCCTTATCTGTTTTTGGCCTAAATTTCTGCTATCTTTTACTTCCATTGCCATGACCCATCAATGTTGTTTCCCCATTGTCATTCTGTCTTTCTTCACCACGTTCTTGTCTCAGTGTGGAGCCTTGTACACTCCCCTCATCTTTTAGTCGATCTGTTTATCTCCCTTTTTGCCGCGTTATCTGTTTGGTTCTTAACATTGACAAGCTTGTAAAGCGCTTTTTGCAGTAAGTTTCGGTACACGATGTCTCTTTCTTTCAGTGTTCCCCCGGCACCGTGCTTTCATTTTGTTATTTCATCGTAATTTTTTGCTTATTTTCACACGCTGTAATCCTGATTGTTCTCTTCTTTGCGCATGCTCATCGCTTGATGGTGGTGATCGGCTCCTATATATTAGACGTGGTGGCTTTTCGAAATATAAAGTTGCAAGTTAGCGCCTGTCCTGTCCACTTCTGTGTCGTCCGTGTCCTTTTTGCGCTATGTTTTCTAAGAACTGTTTTTCTTCCCTCGGCCGGCTTCATCTCTTATTTCTGCGGATATGTACATGAACAGCTGTTTTTCTAAATCTTTTCAAGCATGCCCGTCGGTGGTTCTTGGCGCCTGCGCACAAGCTCCGCCTTCCCTTACGCTTCTCCCTACAGCCTGTTTTTCCTTTTATTTCTCTCGTGTTCGAGGCGGCTGTCTCCCCAGCGAACGATCTCGCATTTTAACTGTCCCATATACGGGGGGCCCCGCCGTCTCTTCCCTCCACGCGGCTTCCCTTTATTTCGGAGATTCATGTTTCGCCAAGCCATTTGTTCATTGGGCTCAAAGTAAAACCGCCCCAAATCAAAATTGAGGCCAATTACGGGGCAGCGGGAACGGAAGTGGCGAAGAAGGAAGGAAGTGCACACCGCGCTCAATCGGCAGGGCGTGCGGGGACAGATTTGTTGGATTCTTTTTCTTTAGTGTCTAGTTCATTCCCAATCTTTCTAGGTGGGAGAAGGAACACGGGCTGAAAAGAATAAAAGGGCCTTAAGTGGAAATAAATGAAGAAAGAAGAAAATTCTGAAGGACACGAACGTGAGGAGGAGGAAGGATAGCTAGACGTAGCAACGCGGGAGGCTTTCTGGTTGGAATTTCCTAACCCAAGTCGCAATGAACAAAATGACGATGGATCTTCACAGACAGCCTTGCGCACAGAGGACGACGTGATCTGCAGCCGTTGCATTTTCCATTGGAAGAGAAGGAGGCTCGCAGTCCGGTGCTGGCGTTGTATTGAGACCTTTTAGGAATTCTCTTTCTCTGCTTAAAATATCATCGCAACCGCTAACCCCGCCGGCCCTTTTTCTCGCCCAGCGTTGCCTGACAAACATTTTTCACCCTGTTACATTCGCCTGGCTCGCACTGTGTTCGTGTTTTTTACTTCCCTGCGCATTTTTGATTTGCTTCCGCGCAGTACCCATTATTCGCGAATCGCTGGTTCAGTCCTGAATAAGGCCTGCATGTGAGAATCGTACCCATATACGCGAGTGTGCCTATGTGAGCCTTTCTTTCTTGCTCTTTTTTCGTTTGTTTATATTTCGCCCTTAATGTCTTTCTTGAGTTTTGCGATCTTTTTCTCGCCTTCACTTCGGAACGACCTTTGCAAGTATGAAACCTGACACCCTCCGATTCGGCCCGGGCAATATAATGGTGCGCCGCAGCCGTGTAACGTACGAGCGAGCGGATTTCCGGGACACTAATTGGCTAGCGTTAAGACGGGGGCACTGCAGACCTTTATTTTCTGTAATTGGAGTGCATCTCTGCTACTGCCGCAGGGAAAATGAGCTAAGGCTGGTTACCTCGTCAGAGTTACAGTCGACGACAGAAGGAGCAACAACGGGGCGCGATGAAAACCGAGAAAATAAAATCAGATAAATAAAAGCAAAAACTTTTTGAAGGACGGACCAAGTTTCTCATTTCTGGACAGTTTGAGAAATGGTGTAGAACAATAACTGTATACGGATTTGGGGTCAAGCCACGGGAGGTAAAAATAACATTCGCGGATGCTTGTCTCCTAAAATGCGTTGGATCACAGGCAATAAAACATTAGACGATACTTTACGGGGAGATTAAGTATCAGAAGCTATATGCCATGAGCGAGACTAATTGTGGAAGTACGCAGTTCTTAGTATTATGTGTCTTCTTCTTTGTGCGTAAAATGCGCTGTAGTTATGGAAGTAAAAAACCAACTCGCCCATCATATTGCATTGTGGAACTACACTTGTCCCTTCTGACAGCGCTAGCAAGAGTCCAGAAAACCAGTAGCGTCACCTGATCTTCTTTGCTACCTCATCATAATCATCATCATCATCAGCAGCAGCAGCAGCAGCCTGACTGCCTTGTTAGTCACTAACTCTAAATCTGTTGCGTAAAGCATGGTCACACACCTCGATATTGCAAGCACTGTCGGCATTTGGGTAAACGAAAGTGAGATCAGACGTCCCTAAAATACGCTGAAATTGAACAAAACTGATTGTCGAACAAGAAAGTTAATATAAGTACTTAACTCCTCCCAAACCGAACGAACTTCACCTTTTATTCTTTCTTTCGCGTCTCTTGTTCCACGGTGAGCTTAGAAAATTTCGCTCAACAGTCTTAATGATCGTATTGCGCAGTCGTAATCAATACGAAGGACGTCAGGTTCGAGTCCGCCGAACGTGACCAATAAATCTTTTTAGGTGTGACGCTCACTTGCTCTTCAATAAAAGTGGGGCAAACGATTTAGCGTAAATGCGGTAAAGAAGAGGTTTAGGCTCAATTAATGGGTGAAAGCCGGAAGTGATCACCAGCGTACTGATGCTTGCATTCAGATGTGCCGGAAAAAAAAAACCCGATCCGTGAGTCTGTATTTGCGGATCGGCACTTTCACAGAAGTTACAAACATGATCTAGAAGTAACAAACCCAGCCTTTTCTAGCTTCAAAGTTCGGTTCACGTCGAAGTGAGTGCCATCCTCTGCATCTTTTCAGTGAAACGTGAACGCCGTGCCACCAGTAGCAACTATGGCATAAGACACATTGACGGAATCATTCACTTCAGCCGAAAATGACACACCAGCCGGGCCCTTTGAACTCGCCCTTGGGACTGTTTTCAAACTTCGAAGTTCTTCTAACTCAAACACCTGGTGACTTGACTTTCATGCCTGAGATAACTTGAAAGCTACGCGATTCCTCCAAATATTCGACATGCGAAGAACCCCACCGTAATGTATAATACACTCGCAGTACAAAATTCCTCAGCAATGAAAAACCAACACCGCACAAAAAAAAACATAACCGATGTTCGGTAAGATTTCACACTGCACAGCACAGCACAGCAGACACGCACACACACCATGCTTTTGCAGTTCACGTGAAGCCGAGCGCAAACACGACTTCCGGTCGTAAGCACGCACTCGCGCGCTCACCGGCGTATTACACCGCTATACAAGCGCCTGCGAAACGCGACTTCCACAAATCCATAAAGCCAGGTGAAGGGCATCGATATGACACAGATAATTGCGCTTTGAGCCCTGATTCAGAATGGTAGCCTGAGCAGCGGTAGGAAACTGGTTAGTTTCGATTTTAACCGCTACGGGAAGAATTGGCGCTCATGTCTGGATTTGCTGGACCATAGTATATATGAAAGTTTCCTACCCCTCGCCTGCACCTACATGCTACCGCACGTGCACACTGCGGCAGCAGAAATGGCCGCAACTCAATGCTACGACTACAGAAAAAGGGACCATGCTGTTCTTTGCGGACACTTGTTCTGCATCCATTTAAGCTCGGCGAAACACACCTCTTCCCTCTACTGCATTAGAGTACATAGGGCAAGAGCAAGACAGGCAGAGGCGAGAGGGGCACGGCGCATGCAACGGCACGAGGGACGCACACAGAGGCGAAGACCCGTGAAAATGGTCCCTCGTGGTCGGGCCTATGACGGGTCTCCCGGGTGCACGTCGGCTTCACGTTTCGGGCTCGGTGGCCGGCAAAGTAATAAGCGCTGACCCCGCTGTGGTTCCTCGCCGCCGACGCAGATCGGATGATGCACCGTGTTGCCAGCGGCTATCTCGTCAGGCGAGTCACGCGATGGGTGTATACTGCTCAGTTGCCACGCGTCGTCCCTTTGTGTGCGTGTACGTGAGTGTCTTGCGTGTGAGTGCAGGAGTGCAGGACATCGCCCCCAGGACGAGGTCCCGCTCGGTTTTCTAGAAGCGCCCACCACACTACCGACGTGAAGCCATTTGTCTTGCGTTGGGGATAAATTATGTTTCTTATATCACTCTTGCTCTGTTCTCTCTACATTTGCTTTTTTGTTTCTTCATTCTGCGACCGAGTAAGCGTCGGATAAAATACGTCGAAATTGACAGCTCAATAAGTGCAAATGGCGCCGCCTCGAGGTATATTTATTATAATCACACCGTATACTTAGCCAGCGCACGAAATTACAACTTAGAAAGCGGGGCACAAGACGGTTTGGAACATGAGCAGAGGCGACGTGGTACAAGATAAATTTACGGATATCTTTTAGTAATATCGACTTCATATGCAGGTCTTTTAATTTTTCCTATTTGTAAAGCACCAGACTCCGCCCTATCTCGTTCTTTTTTTTTTTGAGCAAACGTTTTTCTTCCGCGCATGAATATGATGAGTGCTTTGCGAGATAATGAAGAAGAAGATTACACATTAAGTACTGAGAAGAATAAGAAGTACTGAACTGCATGCAGCCACTGCATGTGGTTGATTTGTGCTAAAAGTTCAAGCATTGCATCTAACATATGTAGACTGAAGATGCTTGCTGGCTTACATTTTGTGACTTGCCATGGTAGATCTCAACTCTAAGAGAAAGGAGTGCTGAATCATCAAAAGTATGTATATTTCCATGTATTCAGGAAGATTGGCGGCTTATGCGGATTCCAGGTCAGCAAATGAAACTCTGGTACGCGTCTCAGAGAAAACTTATTCCAAATGACGACAGAAGCGTCAGAAGGCCATCGCTAATTCAAAATGTATCATTACACACAAGACCACAACTCGTTACACCGGCTGCGCGATGTGCACTAGATTAAGCCCCTCTGTTCTGTTACCACTGCTAACTTTGCCTCGCATTGTCTTTGTGGCGCACGAATATGAAGTTTGCCTTAAAAAGTTCGGGCGCACCAACTGGCATTTTGTGGAAAGATGTGTTTACAACAGCTGATAATTTTTTTTCTTTTTTTACTAGGATAGGCGGAATCCCTCAATAGCCTGGACAAGGACTTCAATATCCATTTTCTGCCTTCGCTCATTCACGTCACCTCAATAGCATGGACTGGGAACTTCAAAATCGGTAAGGGCAGAATCATCTTCGTTTTTATTTTCACCGTAGCGATGAAGATATAGCAAATACAACGTGGCGGCGGCCAGATGTATTGAATAGGAACTCACGAACCCTTAGCGCACGAGAGGCTTCCGATAGCCACAGTGCACTGGCTTCTGCGTTTAGTCCTTCTAACCAAATTTCTTTCATGTGCATTCGGAAGGGCTCACCTTTGAAAACATTGTGCAGTTAATGCAAGATGCATAGCAATGCACATTTATACTGCTGCGCATTGCGACATTTTACATGGCAATTACAATCCAGTTATTATTAGTGCGAATGCGCTACTCCAGTCGTACTAACCTTGAGCAAGAATCTTGTCCTCTTGTCTTATCTTGTTCGCAAAAGGTTGCTCAGGAAGAGCACCATGGGTCGCACAATCCGTTCCGGTGGCTGTAACAGGAACAGCCTCGTGCAAGTGCAGTGGCGCATCTCTTAAACTCTGCGCCACAGCGCTGGTAGTGGTACGGAGACTGGCCGCGATCTATGAATGTTAAGTAGAGACCAATTCCGCTTATATGAGCATTAGCCCACTAACGCTATCGTCTCATACCCTTAAGGCGGAGAGCTACAGGACATAAAGTAGTGGACAAAAACATATCACAAAAGTTCTAAACTATAATATAAAAATTAGAAATATCCCAGAAATAACATGCCTATTTGCTTTTTCAAAGTATGATGCAACAATGCCCCAAATCTACCACCAGGAATTGTAGGGGGCATAACTGTTTACCGCCAGTGCGTTTTTCGTTTCCGTCTTTTCGTGACATGATTTATATTGCGCTAATTTTCCGTCTTTGCTAAATTGTTACTAATTTGCCGTCACCTTCAAATGACATATTCGGCGGTTAGATGTATTGCGGAAAATTTTAATCAGCAATGGGCTGTGTGCGGTGTGCACGTATAACGTCGCGCAACTGTACAAATTTCATTTATCCGTGGCCACAGCTGCGGGGTGACACACTGCCAGCTTCCAATGCGTTGCACAGTTGCGGAGTGCACGACTTCACAAGTTTTCAGGAAATATAGATTAAGAGGAGGTTTTATTTTTCAATTTTTACCGGGAAATCTTAGATCGACCAATCCAATTCTCGTCAAAGATATTGTTCGGCGAGCTGAAAAAAAAAACTCTCAACTGTGTTTTCCCGACAGTTCCAGAGATTTGATGCTCGTATTCGGTTCTACATTGACTCAGTGGACTGTGAGACGCCATATGAAATGTACTGAGCTAAACGCCAGGAGCACAGGTTAAAACCCACAATCAATGAAAAGAATTGAGTTCACATGATCAGATAGGCGAAAGTGCGTTTCTTGTGCATATGAGAGCAATTAAAGAATGATTTTGGTTAGGCAATTAGAATTTCTTGTCGTGTGGGACTGCTGATTCGATTCGTTGTATGCGTCGTCCCAAATGGACTTTATACGAACCTCGTCTTCAGCTTCCCATGTTAAACCATAGTGGTGGGAACGTAACGACACGTGGCTGAATCTCCGCTCCTGGACTTGGTCTCATTTGCATAATTCATTATACCATGAGCAAAGAAGTTCACCTCGCAATTCTTTAAAAGGTTACACTTCCTTAGGCACGTAAAAATTTGGGCTTTGTATATGGGTTTCAACGGAGCAATGACCCGAATCAGTCTTCAACGCTTGGAGGAAATTGCTTCAAGAAGAAGAGGGTGGACCTTACGGAGTGGTCAAGCCAGTCAGTTGAGAATAATTGAATTGAACATCTTTGGAGAGGCTTCGTGCGTCGTCGAGAGGACTAAAACGCCAGCTTCGCTTAGGATAAAATCGACCAGCTGCTCCAATAGTGTGGAAACAAACTATACATTTAGACGTTCATTGGCATTTTCCTGGACTCTATGCCTCGACGATGTCAAGCAGTGACAGATGCAGAAGACATGCGTGCGGTGTACTGATGGCGTAAAGTTATTGTGGAACGGCATTCTTGAAATTGGTGCTTTATATCGTAATGAAAAAAACATAATATCGTCGATAGGTGCGCACAGCACAGAAAGCACCTTTTCAATAAATTTGTTGTGGGAACAAATTCTAGCTTTATATAACAATAGACATTGGTTGCTATTGCTTAAAAAGTCTACAGTAGTGTTGCCATACAGGTCTTCCGGGAGAGTTAGAGCGCTAAAAAACGTTAGATTCAAGAAACTTGGATATAATATCTTTTTCTTCGCAACTTTGCGTCCACTCTAGCTTCCTTGCGACTGCTTACTACGGGCTTAGTGCACAGAGAGCCACCAAAATCCCGCCTGAGATATGTATCGCAGTTTTCGTCCTTCAAGACCGCGGCCGGTAGTGAAAGCGCTCATACAAAAGATCGTCCACGGTCGCCGCAGCCGCGCGTACTAAGATAGGAGAGGTTAAGTACGGAGCGGATGAATTGCGGGACACAACATACCGCTACACAGCACATTGTCTTTCTTTCACATCCTTAGGGCTCTAAACGAATCACAGGTCGCGAATGTTCACCGCCATTAATCCTCACGCCAGTACTACCGCGGAGCACTCAAAGAGTGTTTTCCGCTAAACGCTTCACATTACTTTGGAGAAAGTCTGAGCTCTAACTCGGGTCTATGCGGCTCTCCAGCCTCTCACAGGGGAAAGACTTGCTTTTGGCCTGTCTCCTTTTTGTCCGAGGCTAATAAACGGCGATGGAGGCCAACTTCGTTCATGTTTGATTAGCCCCCAAGGGCTGCTCTCTCCCAAACGAGCCATATTCCGAGAGGTAAAGACGGGCCAGCTGCGCATCTTTTCAGTTCGAATATAATGTAGCCTACCTGACAAAACATGGATACTAATAATACTACTTTTATTACTACTAACCAAACCACTAAATATATTCAGGCTCGCCACAAAAGATTTTTCTAAAACTGGAAAACTTCCAAGCAGTATGCAGCACGACTTGCCACGTTGTAGCCAGGCAAGAAAAAATGCAAGAGTGAAATGATTCGATTTATGATTTGTTAGAGTTTGGAATTCCAAAGAGACTCTGGCAAAGGGACGCCGTAGTGAAGGGCCCCGGAAATTTCGACCACTTGGGATTCTTTACGTGAGCTGATATGGCAACAGAAGAATGAAAGTGAAATGGGAAAACTGACATTTTGCAACCGAGAAACAGCACGTGCTCACCAGAAACATCCGCGTAAACTTGAGCAGGCGACTCCAAGAAAACCTCTGCAGAGTGCGAGCCGCCTTGAATGATAATAAGACAGCGTTATTAACTCGCCGTCGCGTGCCAATCCTGTTGCCACGCATCTGCGCTAGACAGAAACCAACCATGAACGCCGCGCGAAAAGAACCGCAGAAAGGGCATATTAGAGCTCGCCTAGCTGGAAAACACACACACATACACACGCACTCCCCTGTACAGCAACATATCTTCGACAAACTCATCGGCGCATCCTTTTTAAACTCGCCGCGCTCGCTTGAGCGACGAGCGCCTCCATCGTGCGTAAAACGTGTTCTTTCCTGCCGCTCGACCGCCTTATTCTACGTAAGCTTTCTTTCGTGCATAGCCTATCGTTACCCTAATACCACCTCAAGAGATGCGGAAAGTCATTGAGAATCGCAACGTGCAGCAGCGGAATTGAACGCGTCAAAAGAAACCGGTGGTAACGGCAAGGAGCATTCGCCACGTGTGCAGCGAGTGACAGCAAATCGGCGTGAACGCAAAAAGTACAAATAAAATAGAGGCGAGCTGGGAGAGCCCGAACGAAGGACCAAGAAAGGAAAGAGTATAGGAAGAGATGGAATGCAAAAAGAAGGAGATGTGAGAGAGAGACGCGCAGTATAGATATCTGCAAAATGTAGCTACGTATCTGTATGTATCAGTCGTACTGCTGCCTTTGACATCGTCTCGAATCCCCGGGGCCGCATCGCTGGGTAATTAGAGGAAGAATGTCTGGGGGCGCTCGCTGGCCGCGTTCAGCGCCCCGAGATTGTGCGTCGCATGCGCTCGCTCAGCAGCTGCGTTGGAGGAGGCGAGTTCAGCACCGAGAACCTCGATGGAACAGCCTGCATTCTATCGCTTTCTCTCTATCCTCGTGCGTGCCCGGGCGCTGCTGTCCCCCGGATCTGCGTACGGAGCGAGACATATCCTGCGCCGCTCACGCTCTCTCGTTTCCGTTTCCTTTCCTTGCAATTTATCTTTATTCTGCCTGGTCGAACTGCGAAGGAGAAACGTATGCGACTGCGCACTGAATCGTGGATATCTTTACTCTCGAAATTCAGAAAGGCTTTCTATATTTCGTTTTCTTTTCTTTTTTCTTTTTTTTTCTTTGGGGGGGGGGGGGGCTTTGAAAGTCGCAATTCTAGCTACTCGGTTTTCTTTCCTATTCGCAGCGCTTGTTGCGCAACTTTAAATAGTTTTGTTTCACATGTTTCTTTGAAGCTTCTTGCTTAAGAATTGAGCATACAGGGGCACTATGTTCTGGCGTGTTTTATACGTTGGACGTAAAAATGCTTGCAATCCAATGCAGGTCGTGGAATTTTGCTAAGCTAAAAAATTGACGAGAAACGTGGGACTTATTGCACTGGGACACATTGCAATTTATTTTCAGCAGCCGCAACGTTTCACGTTGCGCGAGATTGAACGCTATTCGGATCGTTAATGTCATATGTTGAGACACTATTTTTGTTAACCAGAACACCGCAACCATTTTGTTTTGTAATATCGCAACACCCTGAGGCGGTCGAGAAAAATACCCCTTGTAGAAGCCCATTCAATGTCTTCGGGCGGGCTAGGAAACAGCGCTTGTGCCGTGTTTTCGTGTCTCTCTTTCTCCTTGTTGCTTCACACTGCCGTTTTCCATGGCCATTCAATGTGTTTGCAGTAATGACGAGTTTAAGTTATTAGGAAGTTAGGAAAATAACGTATAAACAAATCTCATGCTGTGATGGCGTGCGAGGAATATGCAAAACTTAAATACCTACAGAACGCTACGCAGACCTTCCAGTCTCGCTGTACCCCCGTCAGCACGCTTAACACGAACGCTCGATTGTGCGTCCTGTACTGATATTACAGCCCCTTAGCGCTCGGCGCTGAGTCCAAGACCATGCTGCACGATGTTTGCGGCGGCTGGAGACAGCTCGTGCCCTAGTATTGTCTCAGACCCAGAGCCGACGCCCAGTGGCGCTAATGTCAGTGGAAGACACGCGCTTGGGCGTTCGTATTAAGCGTGCTGACAGCGGTACGTAATGTTTCCAAGCACTATCCGCGAGGAAAAAAATGGTTATGAATTAACTACCGGATATTCGAATTGTCAGAAACATTCGAAATACTCAGGAGACTCAACATTCGAATCGAATACGCATACAGTATCCAATGTGTTAAAACCGATTCGTGTTCAAATTTTTCTGGCATTTTCACACCTTTTTCAATTGCTCAAAGATCCACGCTGCCACGTGCCCCGCTATGCATTTCTTTGCACATAACTGCGCTAGAACTGCGAGAAACTCAACTAACTTGTACCAAAAAGTGGTTAACGTCACCAATAGCATTTCATGTCTGAAAGGCAGCTGCACAGGACATCCCTGTGTTCCCACCATCCTTGAGAGGAGGGGACGTTGGGAAATGGTCGAATAATGAGAGCGCAGCGGATGCGTCACGCTGCATAACTTTCAATCTACTATATTATTTCTTATAAGATAGCAATTATTGTGATTACATATTTTGCTACGCGTAAAAACGCTGCAAACCTGCAAGGTTCAAGCCGTGGTTACGTAGAGTTAAGCCTACGTGGGTATGTTCCAGAACTGACTATTTAAGAATTTAAGATCCTTGGCTAACATTTTTATTTCAGAATTCTGCAGGCCACTGCTTGGCACAAGCAGGAACTTGTGGAGTTACTTGTGGAGCTGTTGTAAAATCGGTAGCAGTGCGACGCTTTGTATTTCTCTCTTCAGTCTGTCTGGTCTGCAATGCAAGGCTATGCTTGGAAATATCGCGGTGATACTCTATTAAATTTCAGCACCTCTGGTCCTGACGAGAGCTGAATTTTTGTATTTAACGATAACGCAGTTACTTCGGATTTTTATATTTGTTTCTTTTTTCTTCTCCACGCAGCGTAATACCTGGACTACAAAAACTACCCGAAACTAGGCTAAGACTAAGGTAAACATTCATCGAGAGCCGAAACGGTGTGAATAAGCTGTAGCTTTGTTTAGTAAGTAATTTTTTTTTCTTTCTTATCTGCAATTCTCGCTCCACGATGGCATGATGTTGTCCTCAGGCTTAATGGCACATGCCCACAAAGGGGGATTGGCCAGGATGCATTGCGGATACATGCGCACTCATGGACATGGAGTGGAGTATTTAGATAATTTTGTGTCTTAGACAAGAAATTATACAAAAAAATAATAAAAATGGAGAGGAAAGAGCAGTGAATTCTCATTCTCGCCTCCTTTCCTTGTTGCTCTTTCTCGTCTTCTTTCTTCTTCTATTTTCTCTTCGAATTATTGTACTTGCCTCCTTCTTTCTTCTCTATTTCTCTTGGCATCGCGCAGAACTGCTTAAGCTCCAAAGCAAGCCAACCCAAAGAAGAACAGTTACAACGGGCTTTAGATCATGACGACTCAAGGCGCACGGGTTTCCAGGAACGGCTTTCGCCGTATAAGTAACTTATGCGTGTTCTCGAAAGAGAGGCAATAGAAACTTTTGGCATAGTTCGTACTGCAACTACTGCCGCCTACCGAATATCGCGTTCCTCTAACCATATTCGCACATGCGGAGAGGACTCCGAGAGCGGCAGATGGCGCCAGGCGCCGGTCAACTGCGGGCACGCCTACCGCGTAGGGTCCAATGAGCACGTGCGCACTCGCTGTGCGCAGTAGACGGTACACAGAAGCGGTGTAGGCACGCGCTTTGCCAAAAGTCTCTTCTGCTGGTAAGTTTCGGCTCTGTTAAGCATGCATGATGGAATGTCGATATAATGACACTGATTTAATACTACCATCTAGAATAGAGAACAGTAGCTGTCTGTTTATTCTTATTGACTTCTTGGTCAAACATCCGATGTGGTGAGGTTCAGATCGAGAAAGCCGGCATATTTAGCCGGGCGGATGGAGAGAAGAGAAGAAAAACGTTTGCAGTGCAATTCACACTCCAAGCGTTCACTCATGACAGAGCTTTAAGTCATGAATTCAAGTTTTAAGCTCTAGTTTTAAGCTCACCGCATCGAATGGCGATGATCTATCACAAGAACCCTCCCCTCAGCTTTCACAGGGGGCTAGTGTTCTCGGTTCCCTGCCTTCCCACGTACTACAATATGCTGACTTTGATGAAAAGACTTTAAAATTTATGGTGGTGTACAGTTCTTTGTACTGGTTTTTTTTTTTCTCCTGGCGGAAGGTGTGGTTTGCTCGTTAGAGGATTCTTATGTGAGAAGTGCGATGTTCGATCCTTAGTGTCACCGTGTATACACCGTTTTCGGTGCCAGGTTCCTCATGACGGAGTTTAAAATAATAGATCTTTGCCCCACCTTTGCATAATAAATCCTATTATTCGTGCTTCTCTGTGGTCAAGTTGCATTTTCGCCATTAAAATCAATTTGCCATCATCTGGACTTTTCTCTTTTTCGCTGTCGTTACATTCATGCCGTAGTACCAATGACTTAGACTATATGGTTCCACTGCTAAGTTCCGCTTTCCATTCCTTTCAACAAAATTATTTCTCTCTACCTCCTTCTCCATATTTCACTTACCTAATCTGTGAAAAACGGAAATTCGCTAACATAATTAGCATCTGGCCTTCATGACCATTGACTTTTTGTCGATGCCGGATAAAAAGTAGGGGGTACAGCTTTGCAGGGTTGGGTTCAAACTTCTAATTCCTGCGCACTCTGTGCGCTGAGAAAGCATAAGAACGATTACAATACTCGATGTGAAGGCATTTTTCAGGGATGAAACCTCTATCTGCAACACATGATGCAATGGAATTTCGCTATCTGCCCCTCCTTCCTTATACTTGCTTCAGTTTGGAGGCAGGCGTTGCCCAAAGGCACTCATCGTACAGCATGAAACGAATAAGTAAGCCTCGTATAATAAGGGGCGCTCCATCGTCACGTATAGTATGTAAGATTCTTCTGGGCAGAACGCAGCACCAAGAAAAATAAATTTACTTAAACCCACATAAAAGTTAAAGCTATACTTTCTGAGCCGTTTGCCTCTCGACTTCGCCAGTATTTTATATTTCTTTATTTGTAATTCTCTGGGAGCTTCAGCGAGAGAACTTCCCTCGAAGCCAGCTTTTCACTAAGCCAGTGCTCAGCACGCAGGGTGAGTGAGGGGAGAGGGGCTCTTGCTGGCGCTTATACGACGCTGTCCACACTAGCCCCGGTCCAGCAACGCCAGAGGCCACACCAAAGAAGGCAGAGAGAGCAAAGAAGCAAAAGAAAGAAGGCTTTTCTATCCAGTACAACAACAACGGACAAGAGGCGGCGGCTGTGATCACCGCAACGAAGCAAAACAAAGAAAGAAGAAACGCGAAAAGCGTGCTTGAGAAGCAGAGGTCTCGAGTGCCGTCGGAGCAAAACAAAGCCGGAGAGCGAGTGAGAGGGTGCTGCGCGCCTGTCCAAGGAAGCTGATGAAACCAAATAATAACAACAATCGAGGCCACTGTTTCCACGCCGCCATTCATCGCGCATCCTTCCTCCTTCTCTCAGCCTCTCGCTCTCTCTCAAATGAGCGCCAGGGCTGAGTCCGGTCTTTGTTCCCTACTTCTCCATATGTCTCCCTTAACTCTCACTTTCCAGTTGCAAGCTTCGAGCAAGCAATTTTTTCTGTTTCTTTCTTTCCTTTTTCTATCTTGCACTAAATCCACCGAACCTTCGCTAGTCGGTAGATCAAGTCGTTCCCACACTGCGGCCTTTTTCACCCTCCTCTCTAAACCGGGAACTCGAGTGTCCGCATGTTGGGCGGCGTTCTTCGTAGCGTAGGCAGCGACGATTGGGCGTCCGCACCGCTGTGTAAAGGTTTTTCCTTTCGCCAACGACTCTTGAGCTTCTCGACCAATACGAAGGACACAGCCAAATAAATACAGTCAAGCAATTTCTATAGTGAAGTACACAGTGGCTGCGTGCGTTGTTGAGGACGCAATATATTAGCTGCTCCCTGACCACCGTCACACAGCAAAGATCCTTCGACCGCCAGCGCTTCGGCACGTGGAGTGAAAGAGCAGAGTCAAGAGGAAGACAGAGCCAGCTTTGGCCGCGTCGAAATAGAGGGCGCGTATTTATTGTGTGCCGCGGATATTTATTAAACTCTTAGCCTGGGAGGCTTTGTTTGCCGTATATTTCTCATTATCGTCTGTGGCAAAGCCAGTCAAAAACGGCCGACCTCATCTTACTCACATTTTTTGGGTAGATCACGAATAGCTGACATTTTCTCAATAAAATTCCCCGAAAAGGTCTGCAACTGTTCTTTTTTAATTTTTGCTTTTCCTGTAAATGTGGTGGTAAATGTGTCGAACAAAGAAAAAAAAACAAGGAACAGGCTGAAGTGTACGTGACGTCTATCTGCACTTGGTACTCTGTTGCGGTCCTCATTGTCCCGTTCCTCGCTCTTGTCTCTCGGGTCGGTCTCTTCTCACACAATATACGATGCTGATTTTGGTGCTTAGCCTTTAAGATGTTTGGCCCTCTACTTGAGCCCAGCATTCATTATTTTTTCTTAACTCATGGTAGAAATACACGACTCTACTTTGTCATCCTTTGCATAACACAGGAAAATAAATTATGATCTAAACGCTTCAAGGTTATACATAGACAGGGAATCTTGCCTTCTTTAGCTCTCAGCCCGTTGTTGTTGTTGTTGTTGCCTCAAATACGATGGCGCATACCCATGGTGGGGGATTGGCCAGGGTTTGGCGCAGATTCAAACCGGAAAAAACTCATCCAGGTTTATCACAAGCGGCTCAAAAATATAGAGGAATCTGAGAGAAAAAGAATATCATGAACTTTGAGAGAACTTGAGAAAATCAGAATCAAAATTGAGGAAACAAGACAGAGTGGGCGGAATAAGTAAATTTTAAAGGATTTATCAGAAAGAAAATAATTTTGAGAGGAAAGTAAAGGCATCGAGAAATTAACACAAAAATCTCCCGGTTTCAATAATATACTTGTGAAGAAGCTGACACACCTGCCTAATGGCATACACTTTGATGGTTGCACCGAAGGAGAGAAAGGCGGGAGGAGTAAATGGCAGCCCTAATTGAACGAGAGGATTTTTGCAAACACTGAATTCTCTGCCGTGCAAACCGCCGGCAGTAGAGGATGATATGATCTATCGTCTCAACGTCCCCGCATGACGCACAGAGATTCGACGGCGTGAACCCTGAACGGCACAAATATAGATTAAGGCGAAGAATCCTGCAACACAACAGCGTCAAGAAAACCTCACATTGTCTTGATGCGCAAGAACATATGTTCCAAGAGAATTTTAAATGTTCGAAATCCGCTGCACCGAGGATGGGCTCCTGGCTCAGGTAATGGTTTATTTGGTAATGTTCATAACGGGACGAGGTCAGCATGGTGAGGTTCAGAACGGCATGGGCAACAGGCCCATTGATGGCTGATTTCGCTAAGAAATAGGCCATTGAATTTGAAGTAATGCCACAGTGCCCTGGAACCCACTGAATACGCACCTCTTGGACATGACGTGGCACAAAGTACATCAGGGATCGGTACAAGAGACTAGTTACCGAACTTTCTAACGCTGCCAGGACTGAAAGGCAGTCCTAGAGAATGATAACTTGAGAAATATTGCGGGGAATTTTTTGAAGAGCCAAACCAATAGCGAGAAATTCAGCAGCAATAATTGGTGTATAATTAGGGACCCGGATAGAATAACTTCAATCTAGTGTGTGGGATAAACACCTACTGCTGCCTTTTCGCCTTGTTGAGAGGCATCTGTGAAAATTGCAGTCCATTATTTTTTCGCTGTCTGCGCTTTACGGTTAACGTGTTTTCTTTTCTCTTTCTCTCTCATGACATCCGCACGCAGCATGCTGCGTCACCGTTTGTCCGCAGCCACGCACACGCTGCCAAAGAGAACGAAGCTGCATCCTAAGTTCAACTACACCTTGGCCAAACCCCCCGCGTGGGTATGTGCCATATACCTGGGGTGAAGAAGAAGAAGGCCGACGATCCCCCGTCGTGAGTATGTGCCATGTCACGAAGGCAACAACAACAACAACTGTGAAAGATGCCGGGTCGGCCACGTCGGCATAGGCGAAACAAATGGCTCTTCTGACCAGCACTCATCGCTCATTACTTATCGCTCCATTCTTACGGGTGATTCGTCGTCGACAGAGAGAAAGCTTTTCTGTTTTCTTTTATTTTTTATTACACGGCCCAGGACAGGTCGCAGACGCAACTATCTGAACGATAAAGCGGGGACACAAATATGCGACATTTCCTAAGCGGACATTGGACGGGCATGCGCCCTTCCTGTCACCTCTCAAGGTTATATTCTGCCCGCGTGTCGGCAATAAAGTCCGGGTCACCTTATTGCCTTTTCCGACGTTGTCATATGTAAGCATAACAGGTTCATTATTCTAGTCACGTTCCTATCAAAGGCTATCCCGTTTCCTTTCCCGGGAATATGTTCGATATTTGGACCAAGTGCCCGCCGAAGCTCTGATAAACTACCCTTTATTAGCAGCACATGAACGAAAAAAAGGAAATACTTAACTAAGCTTTGTAATTAACTGCATAATAATAATAAGTACAGGGACAAGGAGGAGGCAAAAAAGCGATTGTTTATTGAAAAAATCAGGTAATAAAGCACACCTTGCAAACTGATGTCAGATTTAACCGTCATCAGGGAACCACAGCTGTGTACCAGATCCAGGAAAAAACATATCTTGTCAATGAAGCATACCGCATTCTCAGTTCAAATTAGTCTGATATAGTGGCAACTAAGGAGCTTGAGAAATTTTGAGAATTTCGCCCAGGATTATACACAATGACTTTTTCGCATACACATTCTTTAAAGCATGATGCTGCACAGTTCGCTGCCAGCCGTGCGCGGTGATGTAATTTCTTCGCTATTGACTGGAATCTTTCTCTTTCTCACTGGGGACGTTCCATGCAGGTCTTTGCAACTTGTACTGAGAATGTTTCTTTACATGGAAACAAGTGCTAAATCGACTGTTGCTATAAAAAAAAACAAA
Source organism: Amblyomma americanum (assembly GCF_052857255.1). Lineage (NCBI taxonomy): Eukaryota > Metazoa > Arthropoda > Arachnida > Ixodida > Ixodidae > Amblyomma > Amblyomma americanum. The sequence goes on along the minus strand of NC_135499.1, from coordinate 165,724,860 downwards.
ATATCAGCTGCTGCCATGAGAAAACATTATAAGTATGAACACATATTGTAAAACATGCCACTAACATGGGGGCAGCGATATACTTGCAGACGCGAAATAAATTTCGCTCCAAACGACACACAGTGCTCTAACGAAGAGTGGAACTCTGCACTTCCAAAGCCTTCCCCTCAACAGCGGCGATCTCCGAGTTGATGTACTTCTCCGATTCTCGCATCAACTGGACGTGCGCGACGAGGTGGCGTTTAAGAGAATGTGATTTAGCCAAGGGAGATGATACAAAAAAAGAAACGGCTGCAACAAAGTGTATCCAGACCATAGGCACGCTGCGTCCTCCTTGCACTGGTGTGTCACGGGCGCCGCGTACAGCTGCCACGATCGAAAACCAGCCACCACGGCTCACCAGAGAAGCTATGATAGGAGAAGCTGCTGCGCTGAGAGCCAGTGGAGTGGAAGGGGCGGAGTTCAAAGACACAGAGACGTTGGGAAGATTGAAAGAGTGAGGAGGTAGAGGAGGTGAGACCGACGTCAAAATGCTCCTCCAGCAGACCTCCTGTACCTTTCCCCTCCTCCTATGCTGAGAACCAACGGGGTGAGCTCCCGCGGGAGCAGTTGCTTAATTAAAACAAAACGGACGCAAAGCGAAACCGGCAGCCCAAATTAACACGAAACAAAAGCAGCGTGGAATAACTGCAGAGGCCACGCGCTAGGGTAAACTGGAGGGGTGTCGCTTCACTGCCCCGCAGGTCGCTTAGCAGCTGGCGCTCTCATTCGCACAAGAAGGGAGGGCAGAATCGGATGAAGACAAAGCTGGGGAGGAAACCCAGAGAGAGAGAGAGATAGCGCGCAATGAACTGTGTGTTCGTCTCCTTTGCGCACACTACAAACGCGAATATGAGCTCCCTCGAATTAGCTGACCCAGCTCGGCACCGAGACCACGCCCCTGTGCTACGCTGCGTTGTGCTGACGCTCAGTGAGGCGCCGCAGGGTATGCGAAAAGTTGAACCGCGCCGCAGGGAGCACTTTTCTTGAGAAGCGACGGTGCATGCCGACGGGTAACACTGGTGAAAAGGATAATGCTGCCTTTGCGGTGTGTGGGGAGGACAGCGCGAAGAGTGCTTTTTTTTTACGGCGTGAGTCGTTATACGGAGCCCACGTCTAGGCGTCGCGTGGTTGAAGCCCGTCCAAGGTCACCGATAGAAGCGGCCAGGAGAGAAATATGAAACAACGAAGAGAGGGGTGGCGAATGAGACAAAGAAGGGGAAAAGTAGGGGGAGAAAACGGAGGGGAGTTGTTGCTGGCACAGAGATTAAAAAAAGAGGTAAACGTAGTGATGCCGTCCGCCACTCGCTAACGGAGCCACGAAGGCTATCGGCCAGGAGAGCTTCAGTTGGCTCAGTGCTTCTTTTTTTTCGAGTAACTGCAGCGCCGAAGCGAAGCGCTCGGTAAGATGCAGCTGAGACGAGATGTACTCCCCAAGCAACCGGATAAACAAAATAACAAAAAGGAAAAACCTACGTGTGCGAGTGGTGCATCAGCGGCATTTTATTATCCTCTTAGTAGTCCTCTCACGAGAACAATAATAAATGTAACGAAATGAAAGACAGAGCGAGCGCAGACTAGCAGAGCTTTGCGTGGCTTTAAACCAATACAAAATATATGAAACGGACGCTCGTCGCACTCCTGCTCGCCAGGCTCGCCGTCGACAACATCTTGTGGTGCTCGCCGGCGTACACAGATCGAGGAGGGGCGCAAGAAAAAGACCTTGCAGCATCGACAGCGGCGCCGTCCACAACGCGTAGAAGGCGAACGTACACCTTTCGGAATTATGGCCCATGACGAAGTTCGTGCCAGGAGCGCTGCGATGAAGCGCCTGCGTAGGAAGCATCTGCGCGAAGCAGCCGCCATCCCCGCCCAGCCGCCGGCTCACGCCAACTGTTTAACTGGCCCGTTGCCTAGTTTAGCCAATCTTTCTCTGGTTATTTTTGTCAATATCCTAACTTGAGATGAAAAAAAGGTGGCGGGTTGCATAGCATCCCCTTTCCCAGACGTGATGGGAAAGTACGCTATAACAGACCCTGACCTTTCACATATTCAAAGAATTACCGTAGTCGTGCCACTTTGCGCGGCAGGAGTCGCTTGCCACAGTCGATCTCACTGCATTTCAGTTGTGCAGTGTCCGTCGCTGAATCTGGACTGCGGCAACCATAGGGTTCTTTCTTTTTCGGCTCGTCATTATTTCGAAAATTTCGAAGACTCTTAGTATAATTGTCGACAACCGAGGCTTTGTATAGCTTATGTTGGCTCCCATGCACTCGGGAATAATTGTCACCAACTGCTAATAATGCTTTTAGGTCTGCCCTAGGCGTCATTTTTTCTCGTTCTAGTGCATACACATTTCATGCCTCATTAACTCTACTGGCCCACACATTTCATTTAGCAAGAACAATTTGCCGTAAAAGGTAGCCATGAATGAATGAGTCGAGTCAGGAGCAAGCAAGTAGCACTGGGTGCTGGCTGTTCATTTGCAGGGAAAGGTAAGGTGTCTTCATATATGCAAAAACGTGGGCCAGTTTGGTAAGAGAGCTGCTTTCGCAATAAATTCTTGCCTCATGCGTCTGCAGCTGCAAGTAAACATTAAAGAGACATAACAAGATTTAACAAGCAAAAACACACAATATAGACAAGAGTAATGATAAAAAAACAATACCGTGTGATGGAGGTAAATGCACGCTGTTACTTTTTTCTACTGTGGAACTACGCCACTTAGCAATGAAGAAAACTCGCTACAAATGCCACCCTTAATTTCTAGGCCTGAAGTCTGCTCCTCGGGACAAGGGATGACAGCGTCATGTTGAAAACGTGTCGCATATGTTCCACCTTTTTCGAGCATGGAAAGGGTATACCAACGAACATGAGCAATATCCTCGTCAGCGGCATCATACATCCGGGGTGGAGCACTTGCACAGCAGGTTAGTTCATGTTAGCAGGCCATAGTCCAAAGGGGCCACGTTCCAAGTTTTGCAAATCGGGATTTTACAGTCAGGCTAGAATTGCAGCAATATATAGGTGCCGGAATATTCTTAGCAAATTATTACGAAATGTTTGTGATGGCGTCAGACAGGCGGCAGGCAATCATTCGCACACTTATGGCAGCTGGTTAATAGTCTCGGCCTAAAACGGATATTTACCGACCGGCCAGCAGCTAACAAAGCGAAGAAAGCAATATATACAACTACTCAAACAAGCAGCTTAACCTTCGAGAAGTTACATTTCGAGACCAGCGCCCACAGATGCAAGCATCGACTCACAAGCGTCAGCATACAGTGGGAGAAGTCATAGCGCGAGCCTGAACATCGAGTGCACATCGCGCGATAAAGAAAATGCACACACTTAGCGTTGGGGTAGATGAGCATATAATGATGAGCCCATGTAATGCCAATCCCACTTGAATTGTGTCTAAACAAGAAAGGGTATTTATTCATTTTCTGAATTTTTATTACAGCGAATTTTAGCAAGAAATTATGCAAAAGTACTCGAACGTAATAAAGCTTCTCTAAATAGCCTGCAGCGGACGAATGTACGCATGTAAGAAGTCTTTAATTTCCAGAATGTTTTTGATCGAATAAAGAACTAAACGTTCATATGTGTACTGCAAACTTTATTGAATTAAGTGACTAATTATCATTAATATCAACGCGCCGTGCAATAATTTCTTCGTAATTTCTTGCGTCTGATTATAGTGACAGGCAGCTGCATGCCAAGCCGTTCACTTGGTTGAACTCATCGATAGTATACCAACTCTGATGAATCCTCAAACCTGATCATATGCGCCACCACAAGTTGCCGCATGGAAAAAAAAAACAATAAACACAGCCCGGACCCAAAAATGCAGTTGAGGCACTGCTGCAGGATATCGAGCTAACACAGGTCATCAGCCATACATCAAAAGGGCACACTCTGGTCCAGTTTTTCCTGGTTCGCTCAACTGCGTTTTTATGGAGGAAAAACGCTAAGGCGCCCGTGTGCTGTGCGATGTCAGTGCACGTTAAAGATCCCCAGGTGGTAGAAATTATTCCGGAGCCCTCCACTACGATACCTATTCTTCCTTTCTTCTTTCACTCCCTCCTTTACCCCTTCCCATACGGCGCGGTTCAGGTGTCCAACGATATATGAGACAGATACTGCGCCATTTCCTTTCCCCAAAAACCAATTATTATTATTATTCTCAACCCAACTTCCGTTCAAAATGTTTCGTTTCCTGGTCGCCGAATACGTCAGATAGTAACGTAAACTAGTCATGTCGCCGTCTCTGCATCCCATTTTCGAGATTCCTTCATTCTACTTCCTTCGTTATTCTTTTTGAATCGGTCTTCCCACAAACCTCAGTCGCTCTTCCACTCCCAATGTTTTTTCATTTTTTTTTGTCTTGTCGCTGCTTTCCTTCGTCTCCGAGTCAGAAAACACCAACTTCTTGCTATTTGGACTGCACGCGATGAAAAACGAAAAATAAATGGAAGAATAGAGTAAACTATCTGCCGGGTAAACCCGAGAGAGGTCTCCTGGAAGGGGCACTTTCGAGTTTTTGGTACTGCGGGCTCGCTGTCGAGCTTACAGGAAAAAGGCGCGCACAACCCGTTTCTTTACTGTTTCTCTTCATTTTCTCCCAACTGCATCGCTTTCCCTAAGTCTCAAGTTTGCACGCTTTTGCTTTCCCTCTTCCGCGCTTCAAACTCCTCTTTTTCCTTGCATCGCTTAGCGGAAGCGCTCAGCCTGCAATGAGTGGAAGCCGCGCGCTCTCATCGAGGGAGTGAGAGAGGAAGAAGAGTAGAAGAGGAGGAGGAGTCGGCAGGCGTTGAGGAGAAGAAGAAGAAGAAGGCGGGGGCGGTGGTATAAGCTGCAGTTGCGCCAAGATGTACAACGGTCATCCGTCTTCCTTCAGCGAGCCACTTCGCGTGCCGCCGGCGCCGCGTTTCGCGTGTCACTCACGTGGAACTTGCTCGGTCCCGACCCTCGAGCGATCTCATATATAAGCAGAACGGCCCCCTTCTTTCTGAGCAGGGCAAGGCAGCTGACTCTCACCGCCATGCCCGGCCATCGTCGTCGGAGAAGGCCAGGTATTGGCACCGTATATACAGAGAGGCCGCCGGGGCTGTTTGCGCAGGTAGCTAGCCACAGCAGGAGTCGGCGTGCCATGAGCGTGTTTTCAGCGAGCGGAGGCGAATGAGAACGGCGAAAGTGGAGGCGATCACGAAGGTGACCGGGAAGGTAAACAGCGCGTCCTTTCAATCGATGTGCTTTGGAAACAGAATAGATTTAGCGAACGAGGGACACTTGTGTGTGAGAGGGCGGCGCAATCGGCGGGGGTGTTGTTTAAAGAGAGCGAGAGCTGTTAGCCTGAATTACCTGTTGCAGTTTTCTGAAGGGGTGGTCGCAAGTATTGGGTGTGATCGTTAGTCTAAGCGGGTGTTTCGCTACGCGAACTTTGCTTCATTTGGATCGAGTAGAGAAGTAGCTCGATTATGAACAAAGTTGCATAAACGAACGTGCACCGAAGAGGTGGTCTGCTGTGACGTTTAACAGCCTTTGTCAAAAATTTACGCGCCTGCAGGGTTACTTCTATGTTTGCACTGAGAGTTTGCTTGCATCACCATTGCACCAAATCTCTTGAGATTGAGGGCGTCCATAATCTTTCACATACTAACCTTAGGAGTTAGAGGAGTTTTTAAGAGCTCCGATACGTTTCTCAGTAGCAAACAAGTTCCAGTGTCATGTACTTCCCTAAATATAAAGAGTGTACATCAGAAAGACGCACTACTGAGCATGCTCGATGCGTTTGGCACAAAACTTATGCGTTTGTTATAGTGCTTGTCTCTCTATGGTTTGTCATTGCAGCCATTAGTGGTCGTTGACCCCGAAAATTTATTTTTCTAATTCGTACTGTACACAAATGAGTGCACGTTACTGACAGAAGTAAGAATTTTTAAGGGCAAAACTAAGTCGTGTGCTATACTTATACGCCGAAAAAGATAACACGATTTGAACCCTGAGTTTTAATAGGGGAAGATAAGTTGAGAATGTTCTTATACCAGTGCACTTGCGCATGATTCTTCTGATTTTTAACTAACTTTACTACTATCAGATAGCAATATACATCTTTTTTAGGTGTTTTCAACTTAAATTTCACTGGCGACGTAAGTAAGTTCTGCTATCTACATTATGCTGAAGGAGGTTTGTCGCCCCGTGCACGTAAGCAGGCTATAAAGTCGCAGAAAAAGCAAACTTAATGAAACAGTTATTTTCTTATCATGCAGTTCTGTTGAAGACTGTATAGAATTCTTCAGAGCAACTTGTGGCTGCCCTGTACATTTTGGTTTTGGACGCACAAAAAATTAAGCTGGGCTGGACGAAAGAATACCAATCGGTGATTCTGCGCCAATAAAATTAGGATGTGTAATAACTCACCAGAAAATCTGTGAATGAAGTTCTAACGCTCCTTTGCTTCGTTCATTACTAGTATACCGGTTTTTTGGTTTGATATGAGTGATTTCGTTGAGGCAGCTGAATAAGCTCGTCAAGAAAAACTAAAAGGCACGTGGTGTCAATATCTGTGTCACATATATCTATTTCGATCGCACTTTTCTGGTTCTGCATCCGTGGTCCTCTTCCCATCGATCTGTGCCAAGTAAGAATTTCTCCAGAGTCTCACTGGTTCTGGGTTAAATCAGACACTACGGTCATGTGAAGGCTAATAACGGACGACGGGTTGGGGCACTGAGTGCAATTTCATTAAATGATTGTTTTTATATAAAATGAGGACGACAAAGATTTTGACACATTAATTCCCTTCAACTGAGTCACGTAGTGCATATGATCACCGCATATAGTAAATTGTATAATTTCTAGCACTTATAGAGCCATATGAAGAAAGGAAATACAAAAAAAAATTACGTTTAGCGAGCATCAGATCATCAGAAAATATAGTTTTGAAACTTGGAACCTAAATGTACGTATTTGTTGCTTTTTGAAATAACAGAGATTTTGTGGACTTAATCTTCTAAGCCGCGAATGTTTGATCTTAAGTCTGCTTCTAGCATTAGCCGCTAAGTTGGGCGCTACAGCCACTATTAGACTTGCGGATTTTTTTAGTTTGCGTGTAGCAGAATATTAACGGGTTTCATGTGAATAAGCGAGTTGCCACACTTTTTAAAGAAAAATGTAAAGCGATTCTTCGATCTTATTCAGCGCGCCCTTCTCAGGCAAGCTAACAGGCACATGCCATCCCTCATGATTTCTCAGAACGTCAAATGTGAGGCTCCCTTTGTCCGGGACACACCGAGAGAGAAAAAAATCGGCACGATTCTTGCATGCAATCCTTTCTTTCCGCCGCTCGAATTGTCTAAAAGAACGACAGTGTTAAAGTAGGGAGCTTCATTATTAAGCGGCGTGCCATGTGCATTATTTTAAATACATTCTGCCACGAAACTTTCACGTCCCTGCTGGATTAATTAAAAATGCATGTCAGAGTTCTGCGCGCACTCTAGCGTGGTTTTGTCCTGCGTCTCAGCGGGTGACCCTTCCCGGAGCTCCTAGACTCGGAGAAGAAACAGAAACAAATGGTGCTGGTAAAATTCGGCTATAAATTATCTCTAATGTGGCGCATGACGTGCCGCCTCCTTCTCCTCTCCCGATCCATTCTCTAGCTGTCCGCTGTGCCAGTAAGGACAGGTCAGAGGACCACGGGCACGGGAAAATTCGAATTCAATGGGCCGGCGGCGCAGCCATCATATGAGAGCTGATAAATAATGATCGCGGTGGCGGCAGTTGGGAGGTTAATTACGCATTTTCTCAAAGAGTGCTGCAACTATACGTTGAAAGGATACCCTTGTGTCTGGAGTATTCACTTGCATGATAGTGGCAGTTAGCTGCGCTCGATGATAATATGAACATGCCTGTGAGCATCATCATATTGCCGCAGTGTATCAGAAGTAACCAGCATACTGGACGACTGTCAAGCTTGTGACATTAAATGTGCTATCTAGGAACGAAGTTGGCTTATTATTAGGCCTGTTAGTTATCCCTGGCGGGCTTCAATCGCTTTGCTTGAGTAATAAAATTCTGCGTTAACGCATCAGTTAAAGGTCAGTGAAATGTGTCCGCGCCTGTAGTGATAACTAGAGCTCGCTGTAGTTGTGACAGAAACAGTTCAGTTTATGGGCAGAAGTTCCCTGCAGCACAAGCGTGCTGTGGAAATAGACGCAGCTGCAGATATAATTTGGGAGAGTATGAGGCATCGCATTTTGATGTGATTTAGCTATACAAAACTCTGTGACTCTGCCTCCGTTTTAATAAGCATAAAGAATAAATTATCAAATCAAGCATAATCCAGCACGAGAACATAACATGTGTCCTATTTACTAAGGCAAACTCCAAAAAATACAGGTGATATAAAACAGCGTCCTCATGCATATAAACTTCTGGTTAAAGCCAGCAATTATTCCTTTGCTTTAGATGTCCAAAAGATAAACCAAACTCTGGAGAGTAAGTTCTTGCAGCTTACTCAGTCCTGAAATGTTAAGCTCTTCTTACGATACATTTATTATTTTCGTTTGCGAATTATTTTCTGCTCCGCCGAGATGGTTATGCTCATTACAAACAAAGCCATTTATTATTCGAAAAACCTTTGCGCCTCTAGCCCAGCGTTCAGCTTAGACGAAGAAAACTGCAAGCAACGCCAAGCCCTGAGAAAGGTCACAAAACAATAGAGTTGTTGTCGCTCCACCCATACGTCCACATTAGCGCAAGTGACAAGAGACGGACTGGAGTGATTGAAAACAATCGCGCTGAAGACATGGCGCGTAAACATTAGAACAAAATTTTCGATTTGAATTATCACCACTCCCGCACCTCTCAATTCTGCTTTTTTTGTCTTTTTTAAAAAAACACCGGAATGCGACGGTGTGCGGAATTTACGAAACTCGCACCAGCCTTACTTCGGGAGAATCACAGGAAATGCTATGCTGGCAACGGCGGTGGCGGCCGCAGTCATGTGTTATGCAGAGCTGACTGGTGTTTCATGAAATTCAAATGCAAGTGATCTATATGGCGAGAGCAGAGAAATGTTCCGGGAGCTCATACGGACGCGCACACATGACTTGGGCAAGCGAGGTGAAGTGCATAAGGCACCGCTCTGCGAGAATCTGCAAGTCGCTATTCTGTGCGTCCTACCAAGCTAAATATTCTGCGATTGTGTTAGCAAAACTATGCGGTCGCTGAAAAGATGTTACCAGAGGCTTGGAGACAGTGGTTGCGCCCTGGGGCAACATCCGCAATCTCATGCGCCTCAAAGTAAGTGTATAACAACAATCGCTTATGCCATTTACTTAAAACACTGTCTGTGGCTCACAAGCTTTCCTGAATAAGCTTAAAATGCGCTTTACTATAGTCGGAACTTGTTCTTTGATGATGATATACTGTAAGTTTTGAATATGGAGCTTTAAGCGAAGCACGGATCTGAAGAATAAAGAAAAAGAACCAAAGCATTCAACCGCATTCAAGCAGCAGAGGATTGTGCCAAGTGAACCTTCCAGTTCTTATAAGTAGACTTTAGATCCTATTTTTTATGCATTTTGCTTCTATTCGCTTTGTTACTGTTGACACAGCTAAATAATAATCGGCTAAGAGGACGAAAACGTATCGCTCACACAACTACCTTCGGTCAGCGAATAATCTACCCAGCTTAACGCGTTGTAAACGTGACCCACGGTTGCGCATAAATAAGTTATGCTAAGTGCTCCTTAAAAAAGAATGTGAATCGGGAAGTTATAGACGATGGACGCAACATCGAACTCAGGTTATCGTTTTATTTTGCTTGCTTCCGCGGTTAGGTACCATAATCCCAGCTATTTCGTACATTCCTTCTAATGCAAAAATAGGGTTCCTGAGGGATGAAACAGAAGAGGGGAGGAAGCTGCAGTAGTATAAATATCTAATCGTGCCGGGTGGCACAGTCAGCCGGTTAATAGCGTCATCGTCGTCCGTGGTCACCAGCGGATTAAGTTGAAAAAAATACAAGTAATGGATATCAATCTAGACAGGCGAGCGGGCATTTAGTGGCCAGTGTCTGCCTGCGGTATGAGTGATAAGCAATGGCGTCATGTGTAAGCCACGCCATAACTCTAAAATCCGAAAGTGAGGGAGGTTGCGCCTACCGCATAAGAGAGAAATGCAATCGCATCCCAGTCTCATCCAGCTCTGACAACGACACAGAGGTTGTGCGCTTTTATAGCGAAAAAATTATTAAACAACAAAAATAATGTGAAAGGGAGGAGGAATCAGTACGCAAGCTGCCTCAAGCACTCAACTGTCGCTGGGAGTTGCTGGAGTTAGTGACGGCACCATATATTCGCCAGAAATAGATACATCGCGCCTACAAAGAAGATAAAACCTAATTACTGCAACACGAAAAATATAATGAACGAGAGACGGATACCATTAGCGAACTTTCGCAGCAAAAACCCGCAATGTTGAACTCGGGACTGCTGTAGACATTATGCAGTGCGCTGTAGTCTAGAAGGCAAGAGAAAATGAAAGATGCAGAAGTGCGAGCTTTCAGCCGAGTTTTGGAGTTTGGAATCATGACGCAGAATGGCAAAATTTGCTTGGTTGTTACATGTCTGTAGTGAATCTCTGAGCACGTTCAACACCACCGCACAAAATTCCTCCGTGACAAACAAATAATAGTCCGTTGTAAAAGCCTCATGGTAAGCATAAGATGAAATTATAAGCACAACGGTTCCGATGCCCCTGTCTACTTTGATATACTCAAACATAAAAGAGGTGATTTTCATTAATTCTTTTCTGTATTCACCCTGCGAAACAGGGTTCATTGTCGTGAAGTGATTTTCTTTTTTAAATTGTGTCCTTCTATAGTGAAAAAAATGCTCCTCAGCCTCTCCCATGCTTATTTATTTGCACTATCCAGACCTTCCAAGGCGCGAGGTTTGTGGTTCACCTCTTATGCACGCTGGGCGTTCTATCCATGCCCAAAACTCTGGAGCCGAAAGGCACCACTTTGCCAGCGCGAAAAAAATGAAAGGAAAGAAATCAGTGATGTGGAAAATACGTCTTTATTTCTGCATTTAAAAGGCTGAAACCTTGCGGCAGAAATGAAAGACTTTATGTGTATGTGGGAGGAGAGCGCGTCCTCTCCTTCCTTGAGGCTGTGTGGTCACTAAGTCAGCTGTGCAAAAAAATGGCCAGAACCTTCCTCTTCCCTGAAGTATTCCGGAAAATTCTGCGAGAGCCGGATTGCGTTCTTTGGCCCGATGTTATTAAAGGCCAGTAATTTTTGACTACAGGTGCTTGCGGACGGCGTCCACGCTCGGCAGTTTGCGGTGAAAGAAAAGAAGTGAAAGAAAAAAGAAAGCGCAATTCGACAACGATGAAGGAAGAAAGAGTATAACCTGGAGCGTTTCAGAAAAGTAACTGTATCACTACATTTACTGCAGACACCGTTCAGTGAATGCATTGGATTTGAAAAAATAATATACGAGGGGAGCAAACGTTTAGAGGTTTCGCTAAAGCTGTGTAGCATTCACAGGAATGCCAGCAGTGGCCTACTATTGACTGACGCATACACTGTTTCTTACGTATGTAGTGCTGAACGTCTGAGGTCAAACGACGTATCAGGATGACATGAAAGAAAATTAGTCCTGTTGAAGTGCTTAGATTTTTTTTTCAATCTCGAATCTATTTATGTAGAGTTGTGGCATAACTCTATTTCTGGTTGGTGAGGGCGCGCGTAGATACCGAGGCTCTGTAATGAACATGGATTGATTGCAAAAAAAAACCGAAAATGAAAAATTAAAAAAATCCCCTAACTTGTTCAGTTGAAATTTTATATACGTAAACGCGCCATTATTATCCTCAATTCTTTTAAAGCACCCACCGCTGTGGCTCAGAGGCTATTGCGTTCAGCTCCAGAACTGGAGGTCGCGGGGTCGTTCGTGGCCTCTACAGCCCGATTCTAGCGGGAACAAACACGCGCCATTTCACCGTCTTGTGTTTTCGCGTCACCGGACACGAAATTCAGTTCATTCGTATTTCGACATCAAGGTGAGCGTTGAGGAATTCCGGCTGCTTTATATTCATCCGGAGTATGACTCACAGCAAGTAATATTTTTGAAGCCCTCAGATATTTATTATTAATCCCCTATTCTGTTTATGCTACCGCTAGAAGAGCTTTGTCACTAGTGTACAAGGACTGACCGCGTTTTGAACACGTCCGAAACTCACAGTTATTTTTTTGTCTGCTTTACTTTAAAACCTTGTTTGACTGCTACTGCAGGTGATCATTTACTAGGCTGACGGTTTTCATTACAGATTTTGATATTTACATTCTCACGCGACAAGAAGCAAATGAGCAACTTGTGTTCTCAGCCTGCACCGAGAGAACAGCGATATGTAAGCTAAAGGGTTGGTGGCTTACAAAAAAATCGTTGGCTATAACACGTTTTAACTACCTTAGAACACTGGGGCATCGAGCTTTTCGTTTGAACAACTGTGACGGCTCTCAAAAACTTCCACAAAACGCTGAATGTATGCGCAGGTGTGGTTGTCAATACTAGCGAAGAAATTAGTTAGGGTTTCTGAGACATAGTTACGCGCTACACAAGAGAAGGAAGCGTCACCGACGAAACGTGATGGACTCGTAAGAAAAAGTGAGCGTTGACGATAACAAGATGCTCTCTTTACCCAAGTTTACCGGTCAAGTTTAGACACGGTTTCGCATAAGAAAAGAAAAGAAGAACTACTACCAGCGGACAACGAACTCGCACCAATTTCGGTAATGCACGCGGAGAGCATTACAAGCGGAAATGAAGGCGCAAACGAGTGATCGAACACTCACGGTGCCACTTTCAAGCAAATATTTCTCCCGGAGTTGGCAAGGGCGGCCGCGAACCGAGCTGTACGGAGCCAGTGCGTTAGAAGAGAACAACGCACTCACCGCTAAGTCTATCGCTCTGACAAACGTTCTTTGACTTGCAGCGGCATATAGGTCGCCGAGGCAGCAGTGTCTGCTTTCGTCACGCAGCCGGATCCTCCAACACCGCCCGATCCCCCGCCTCGTCGTTCGGCTCCGTCAAAGCTGGCATCCGCCGTCAAAATTGTGTTTAGGAAGGGCTTTGCCTCACCATGCAGTAGAATGCAGGAAAGCACGCTTTGGCGGGGCAAACCGAAGAGCGAGTAGAGGCGGCAGCGGCGGCGGCGAAGCGACGGAACGAAATGGCGACACCTTTTGTTCCTCAACACTGCGTGCGGGAAGCGCAGGCGGCGGTGCCAGCTATCACCATCTCTCGAGTCGTTTGCGCCGCAGTCCTGTCCAGCTCACCACGTGTGTCGTTCTCCTCCATCTGTTCAGCGCTGTCGAAATCAGTAGTAGCACGGAGAACTCATTATCGGAGGCATCTCATACGCTTAATGAGGCCCAAGAAAACTACATCCCTTTGAGAGGAGGAGACACATCCTCCTCCCACATACACATCCACGCACACATATAATTGCAGCCGTTTTCGTTCGTTACTCCCACGGATGTTGGTGAAAGAGTGGGTATTTATGGAACCGACTGGGTGCAGCAAAACAAAGATGGGAAATTACGGACGATGAATGCAGCTGTTGATAGCCGTGAATCCTAGTGGTAAGCTGAAAGGCTAGTTGAACTAAAGCCACATTATTCAAGAAAATAAAAATTAGCACACGTGGGACAACTAAATTTGGCTCGAGAAAGTATGCATCAATATGTGAGTTCCTGTGCGGCTTAACCGGATATTTTTTGTAATCACTTTTGCGATAAATGTTTCTTTTTTCCATATTACTACCTTGCAGAGAGTTCACCGTTTGGCCTAGTCACACTAAATTGAAAATAAATTAAATTTCATTCATAAGCTTTTAAAGCCAGTATCAGTAGTACCGGCATCTTCAATAGCAATCTGTTCGAGCTATCCTAATAAGTGGGGTCGACATGGTTTCTAAACTTAATTTTGTATATCTGTAATATATAAACCATTTCTAGAAATAGAGGAACATCTGTACAGTTCCGCCTAATAATGCTCCTATTTTGACAAAAATGCCGCGCAATCAAAACTTCGCTTCTGGACAAAATAAAAAGACATTTTTATAGTGATGGTTCTGGTCACCCTGTCGAATAGGAGCCATACCTGTTCCAGCATCAATATTCCGTTAATCGCCACAATTTTGTTATTGGGAACACCTCGACTGACTGCTTGGTCTATTTTATTTTCACCTTACTTTTTTATGTAAATGTTCTAGCCAACTGTGAAGAAGTCGTCGGAAGTCTAACACAGAAAAGAATAGCTTAATACAGAAGCCTCACGTCATGATCTGTGAAAACTGCAAAGCGCAGTATTTCTTACTTCTAATAATTCAATTCACGCTGCGCCCTTCATTGTATTTTCGAGTCATTTCCCTTATTCGAAAATTGTTTCTAATGAGGCGTCTCCCCCAACCCCTCTGCAGTGCCGCCGCATATCCACTTCCTCCCGCTAAAGAATGAAAATGAAAGAAAATTTGAGTAGTACTTTTTTCAGTCATACATGAGTGGCCAGCATAGCGTTCTATCTTTCTATCACTGTGTGCTTCAAAACCATTATGTGAAGCAAGAAGTATGTCATTACTTAGATGTAAAAACGGTTGCGCGTTTAAGGGTTATTTACTTCGTGATAAACTGCCCGACGCCTCCGTTGCTGCAACTTCTTTTGCTACAAGAACCCCTTTTCATGGCTGCACCAACTTTCACCGGTTGAAAACCTCAGATATTCACAGCCACCGAAACTCATATGAAGAAGGAATAATAAAAAGGTAGTAAGTTCTTGTATATGTGTGCCATAAATAGGAAGTCAATAGCCTGCCAACTGGGAACGTCAATAAATATCTAAAATTATATAAAAGATAAAATAAACCACGCAGCTTGCTGCATAGAAAGAGTGAATGGTTCTTTCACCATATACGGCTGCCGAACGTCACCCATGAATATTTCATACTACAGGCAAAATGATGAGGTGTACAGCAACAAATAAGGCAATGCGAAGAAAATAAATCATTGGCTCTACAGGGAGAAGCTTTTTTTGTGGACCGTGAAAACAGACCATTGAAGTGTTGTCTTGATTAATGGGCGTTAAATTATTCAAGTGCTAGACCATAATATTTGCTTACATGTGCAGTGTCAGTTCTACGAGCGATAATAGCCGCATGAAACATGCATCAGTTGCAAAACAACTGTGTCATCAGCGCAGTGGAATATAAGAAAAATTGACATACAACACCAGCTAGACCATTCACAAATAAATTAAAAGGAAAGTACAACAAAGCAGAGCACTGCGGTATACAAGAAACAGCAAGGTTCATGTTATCACCCACTTCTGCGATTTGGGCCCAATTTGAAAAGTAGATTTTTATTGATTCAATGAACTGGCTTCTGTATCTCATATCATAAAGTTTTCGTACAGATACATCACGCCGGATACAGTCCAAAATATGGCTGTCATCTAAAAACTGAGCACAAGGGACGTCATTGCTACCAATGCCAGAATAAACGCAATCGAAGATTCTTGACAAAACGAAAGAGTACTGCTTTGCTGGGTTAATCCAAATTTTGTGTTTGATAAAAAATTGTTTGGTTTGGTTTATAAGCTTTAACGTTCCAAAGTGACTTAGGCTATGGGGAAAGTCGTAGTGAATAACCCGCTTTCATTTGATGATGACACAAAGAGAAGACGCGATTTGCAGTTTAAAAAGCGTAGCATATGAATTCAAGACGGATATCATAGTGGACGCATAAGTACCCACAGAAAAGACGTGCGTGTGGAAACAATAATCATCCGCCTCCTGTATAGAAGACCGTTCGCTCTCGAACGGAAATAACCTTCCTAACATCGCTTTCCTTTTTTACCCCTCTGTTCAATACGAGGGGAGACTGTTTCGTTGTTTGCCTAAGCCCCGTGCCCTTGGGTTTTGTCCTGCACGCAGCTACTTGCTCTTTTTCTGCCGCGCACGATCGCATTGCGATAGTAGACAAAGAAGTGTTTTTGTTGCTTTGTTTCGATTGACGAGGGGCGCTAAAGACAGAATCAAAAAGGATGTCTTGCGTCACGCCTCCAGCGCCGTTCTCGCTGTGGCACCAAAAGACGTGACTAGCCGCAATGCTGCTTTCCCTCAAGATTTCCGCGTTCCTGCCTCTACTGGTACGCGTGTAGGCACAAACATCGTCCGGAAAGCGCTAGATTGCGCCAGTGATTATGAACCCAGAGCGAATATGGACACGAGTCTGCTAAAACACTGGGGGCACGGATTTCTTGCAGCTGCAGCTACGTCACTGCACTGGGCAGAATTCCTTCAACAAAGCATAAAATTGGGCCACTCGGCTATTAATTACTTAAAACGTTAGCGCCTCCACATGCAATACAACATCTGAAAATAACACGAGCAACAAACGAAAATTCACGAGACAAGACTAGAATTTGTTCAGTTGCAGGATGGCTGACTTATCGATACCTTCACCCTTAATTTGCTTTGGTCAGGACAAAGTTACCTCTGCCTGTAGAACACAGTCTCTAATACCCGGACCCGTTCTAATTATTTTGTATTCCGGCTGTTACGAAGCCTGATTCCGAGGAGCATCATTTGCTGTCACTACTTCCGACTACGGTGCTCAAAACTGATGTCACACTTGCCGCTGACGTAAAAACTCGCTTCTTTTTTTCCTTTTTGAGTGCTAACCGCATGGGGCGCAAAGAGAAAGAGAATAAAATTGAGTTCTTACTGCATACTCTGCTCGTTTGTAAAAAAACATGGAGGGTGCATATATTCCAAGTCTATGCAAAGGGGTCGTGAAATGATAGTTACGAAGTTTAGGAAAAGCCCACGACCGATAGGAATTATTTTATTCGTTACTGCACCGCAAACACTATTGGACTAGCTTCAATAACACCGGAGATATCGATGATTACAAATGAGGCTTCTCTTTTTGCCCTCACCTCATGCTCGACGACGCACCAGATAAAAATAATAAAACAGGTTGGCACTACGCACCGCCGTGTCCACTCCTGCCCACGTCAATTGGGCATGACATTTGCTCTTCCGTTCTTCCTTCTTTTCTTTTCATCTTTTTCTCGTACATTCTGAAGCGCTATAGAAAGCTTGACAGCACAACTTAGCAAACGTCTGTTCATTTTCTCTTCTTGGACAGCATGCGGCAGTACTTTCATTCGTCACATAAATAGACGAAAAGAAAACTCCTCGATAGAGCACGAGTCAGTCTATAGCTGATTGCTCTAATTAAATTCACGGTACCCAGTATGTTTGCGAAGGAAACACGTGTAGGCACTGTTCACCGGGGAATTTCTGCTGCCTGAGGATGCATTCCACGCCATGGGAACTGGACGACTTTGCACTGCTAACGAGGGTTCACTCTCTCTCACTCTCTCTCTCTACCTTTCTAGTTAAACTTATGTACCAGGGATAACAAGGCAGTCAAGGACTGTGAATGAAAAGAGGGAGATTTCTATAAACATTCTTTTTCCCCGCTTGCCTATTATCGCTGTACAAAGCCTGCAAAGGCGAAATAAGCGTATGGTGTGAATCGGGAAGGAAGTGCTGTTCACTTCGGTGGAGCACCTGGGACGTTTTTGTCTTTCCAATACAAACAGAATAAAGCCATAAGCTGAAAATACACTCTAGATTCTTATAACTTGAAAGTCACTGCTTGTTCGAATTGAAATCGATAATTCAATCGCGCTCAGTCAATATTGTGTTTCGCATATCGTACGTAACGGTGCATATCTATAATATCAATCACTGTTCATAACACTCCTGATAAACAATAGAGCAATTTTAATGCAGTTTGTGCAACCGAACTGTAATGAAGTGTATAACTTTATGTTCGGCGCTTTGTATCTCTTACTTGTTACAGTTAGGTGTGAGGAGCATGGCTGCGTACGCAGGCAATGTTCGACTCCACACGCCTTTGTTAGCTAAATGTTTTGCGCTCTGGAGCTCTTTTGCGCCGAGTGTCCTTTCTTATGACATTGGTTGTCTCTCTTGTCGTCCTTGGACAAGTCACTTGAGTAAAGTGATCACGGGTACCTAGAGGAGCTTGCCATGAAAATTGACGAAGGTATATTTTCTTTAAATAATCTGCTCAAAGGCTACAGTCCTGCCTGCCAAGCCGTTAGATTGCAACAGCCTGGCTCGACAACCTCTAATCCGCTGCTTCTCCGAACAACTACACTCAGTGAAAATAGGTTCCGGGTATACGTGGCGGGTTGGCTTCCAATGACTGAGCAGTCCGGACGCTTAAGCACAGGTCAGTGAATTGGTAGATGAGGTCATTTTTAAGAATTTCTGCACAAATATGTATGCAGTGTTCACAAAACATAAAATTACCTACCCAAAAGGCTACTGAAAAAAGAAACGTAAAAAGACGACGGGGTGAAATACTGCGTGTAGGCCAATCAGAGGCGAGAAGAAGTTAGCTAGATGTATACCTGTCCTGAAGCTGAGAAGCTGTCGTCAGACAAGATAAATATAAAATGGCGAAACGAGGTATTGTCAGGAAATTGAAAACACGCCCAAGAAACATCACTCAGAGGGAAGACTTTCTCAGCTTGTGAAAAGGTTTGTAAAAAAGCAATATTGACGTCTGCCAAATCGTTGTAAAGGCTGGTAATTCAAGTGTACAGAGCTTAGTTTGTAAACTACAACGCTGTTTTATGCTGTGATGACTATCAATAGGTCGTGCTTTATGCCTTGTAGTCCGCTTTTCTGACCATCAGCCAGAGCATCAAACAGTGCCGAGGCCATGAGAACAAAGACGTTCGCTTCACAAAAATACATAAGCGACATAAGCAGCTGGTTTTTATGGGAATTCTCAGAATACAAAACATAAATTTATAAACAAACAATAACAAGACCTTGTTTAAATCTCCCCCCATTCCGACATACCGTTAACTTGCATTTTATTTCTTATCACTTAGTGTTCAAAACTGAAAACAGTTCCTAGCTAATGGGATATGCATCCACGCGAAAACCGCTCATGTATTTCCTGGTTGTAAAAGGTTTTGCTTCTCAGAGCAGTGTGTCACAAAATATATCAACACGCGCTTCAATGTCCATGACTACACACGCGAGTGCAGGATGCAATGTGGCTGCTTCGGCTCAGCGCGAACCTACAGTAAATGACAGCTCTTTTTAATGGCGTCTGCGACACAGACGAGTTTCCGCCCGTTCGCATTCTCCGATGAATAGCTGGGTCGCGTTTGGTTACGCAGACAGCACAGTGTTGCTTACGAGTTGGCTGTCAGAAATCGTTTGTCATTATAAGGCGCATGGGCGTTCCTTTCCGAATCATGAGTGGTTTATACTTATTATTTAACTGCTAAATCAGTGCCACTGTACCCAGTGCCCATATCCTTTCCCAGAACACAGCTAAAAACAAAACCGCACAGATTTAAGGAAACTGCTTGTTATTACAATGATTACCCCCAAAAATCCGCTATAAGATTAAGTTGTACTTCATTCGAACTTGCCTCGTTTGGTACTGGTACTGGTGTCGCAACAGTCTACGCAAGCGCAGTCTTCCTGTTTATGCTAACAACATTATATTTCTCCTAAACTTACAGATGCCTTCCATTTCCTTCGATGAGCAACGCGCACAATTTTATTCTTCTCAAGCGAGAGAAGCTGTTTACTCGTTCTCCACTGCTTTAACCTAGCTTAGCTTAAGTCACCTTACCGCAAAGAGCCGCGTTATCCAAGCGTGTGCGCATTAGGCGACGCGCGCGCCATGCAGTAAATGTTAATTTTATGTAAGATGCACACCCTGGAACACTCGTGCCTTCCGGATCATTGGCTCCAACTGCTGTTCGAAGCCCATTTTGGAACTAGAACCCGGCCTTGTACCACTTGCTCAAAGAGAAGGCCGGTACGACCTCTTTGACATCAGGTTTCGGCCGGGCCTTCGATCGGCTAATTGCCGCCGCGATTACCGGACGCATGCGCAGCTGCGGCACGCGCGACCTTGACGGCTGCGAGCTTCTTTGCCGAGTGAGCGACGATTGCATGAGGGGTGGGTCTCTCAGCTCCTTAGAGAAAATATTGAGCAAACCAGCGCATATCTTGAAAGAGCGCCTGAATCGTTCCCGAAAAGTCAACTTTTTTTTTTTTTGCAGTCGATATTGCAATGCCTGTCTTTCGACTTCCCCCTCTCTGCTCTCTTCCCTCCTCTTTCTTCCCATGTATATTCCTGAAGCCAACGTAGAGCGAACACATGGTGCTCTTAATGTATAGCTTATGTGACATGTATCTTGATATCTCTTAAAGTCTTGCGGTATTTAACGGCGCGGGGATTTAAAAGCAGTAGTGCCAAAGCGATCTAAACGAACTTAGAGCGTTAGGGGAAAAATAGTGTTTTATATTGAATCTGGTTGGTTGGTTTGGTTGGTTTATGGGGGTTTAACGTCCCAAAGCAACTCAGGCTATGAGAGACGCCGTAGTGAAGGGCTCCGGAAATTTCGACCACCTGGGGATCTTTAACGTGCACTGACATCGCACAGTACACGGGCCTCTAGAATTTCGCCTCCATCGAAATTTGACCGCCGCGGCCGGGATTGAACCCGCGTCTTTCGGGCCAGCAGCCGAGCGCCGTAACCACTCAGCCACCGCGGCGGCCCTATATTGAATCTGGAGTCAATGATTTCTGTCTCTTTATTGTGTAAAAATTTCTGTATCTTTTAAATGCGTACCTACCGATTCGTGCTTTCTCTGGCAGCGTCGGGCGAAGCTTTTTGATTTGATGTGCGTGTTCCACTTACCGCGAAATTATTTCTCAGTCCCAAGATTATTTAAAACTGCAAAGTGTACAGTTTTTCTTTTTTTGCGGTCATTTTCGTTCTTCAAATAGGGGAAATAAAGGTTGGAAATAAGCCACTGAGCTTCTAGGTAGAGGTTGTACGGATTCCTAAGGCCACAGGATGCATAATTTCACTTGGTTTAAGGCATGTGCACATATATTTTAGAGAGACTTTTATAGGCAGTACTACGAAAAGTATTGCTTCGCTATCAAAGCAAGTTCAATTAGAGCAAGCGCGAAAGCATCTGACGGTTCACGCTGTGTTACACATTGCATCTTTTGGGATGCAGTGATGTAACGATTTTATTTGTTTGTCACAGGTAAGAAATTGATCTGATGATTGCGTGCCGAGAAAGCGTGCCATTTTACATTCAATGCTACGCAACCCCAGATAGATGTTCTTGATGCATTGTTAATTCAAAGAAACGGGCATTTGTTGTTCTCACGGATGGAAGGATTTTCTTAGCAGTAGTGCTTGTGTACATTGTAGTGCCGAATGTTTATTTCGGAAGCGGACAGTTTGCGTCGTTCTGGTAAGGTCACAAATTGTTGATGGTGGGCTCCTGGCATGACTTAAATGGCAAGTACCCGTTAACGATAGCACTCCTGGCTGTAGAATGCTCTAGTGACTAGTGACGCCTTTGTGGCTTGAAGGATGTCACAGCTTGCGGAGGCTTACTCTAGGCTTCGATTTCTTCCCTCACAAAAATTTCTTTAGACATTCTATAGGCTGTCCATGAACTTCTGTCTATAAAGTCTATAGAATTTCTACAGACAAACTCTAGACAACAGTCTATAGACTATACAAATCCTGTAGACAGTCTATAGACAATCTAGATTTATGGCCATACACTATTAGCAGACATTTGTCTATACAAAGTCTATAGACTATGAATAAACAAAAATACATATCTATAGGAAGGCAATACAGTCTATATAAAGTCTAGAGACTATCCGTAGACCATTTCTGTAATCGCTATGTGCCAAGGAGCTTACCTTTTGCAGTGATAGCATAAATTGTAGGAGTGTGGTACGGCTGTCAGTTCATAATGGGGGAGCCATGAGAACATGGGCAGTTTTTATTGTTTTTTTAACTTAAGCAGATGAATAAGGTTGTCCTCAGCTGTATTAAGGGATGTAAGCTGTAGGCAGCTTTCTCTGGCACCGTTAGTCAGTTGCGTCGCTTGCCGTACGATTCGCTGTTCTGTTTTGGTGACGTCTGAAGTGTGTATATAATGATGTCCATTTGGATCGCGGCGAAACCGCAGATCATAATACTGAAAACCACCGCAATGACAGTAACATTTTGCTAATACTTTTTCGTACCACGTAACTCGGGCAAGAAAGATGATTTTTTTTTCGTTTTATTCCGCTTGCAAGTCTTAGTGAAATTCAGTTATTTCTACCATATTGTACTCCACAGCTTCGTTTGACATTCCTCTAGTTCTTCGGTTTGTTCACTGAGCGTATTGGAAAATTATCGCGAAGCCTATGGGGTGAAATAAAGAACAACACAAATATCATTATACATGTAATTATCGCACATGTTACAAATTTGTGAACAAATATCGAAGTGCCGGTGCTCATTTACTATAGTCGTGTCCCCCCCCCCCCCCCCATCTTTTTCCACGTGTTTTGAAAACGCCTGTCATACGTAACGAGACTCCTCGCGAATGTCGAGGGACGGAAACTCATTTATAAATGGCGCATCTGGCATATTTCACGTTTCCGGCATCAAATAATCCCGCAGACTCCAAAAACATAAGTCGTCTCGCAGCCCGGTGCGAATGAAAAATGCGGCGCAGAGTGCTAAGACCAGTGATGTCAGCGTAATGAGCGCATACACAGGTCTCCTTCAGTGGCCTTTAGGAGATCAGGGCGAGCTTATGAAAGGAAGGGAGCTGGCCCGAAGAGCGTGATCGAAACCTTGAGTGAAAACGCTTTGCATGTGGTTAAGCACCTGGATCCGCCACGACCTGCGTTATTGCGCTAATGAGGTTGAAGTAGGAGAGACCCTCCAATTTCCTTCGCTTCCGCACCGGCAGCGCACGCACATGCTCTGGTTAATCGCCTCGCATATGGAGTTCGGCACGCCAGTCATCTTGTTGCGCTAATGTAATTAGTACGAATAGGGCTGTGCTTCTATACCGCGCGGTGTGCACTGCACACGACGCCATGTTTGCCCATGGATGATCTCATTACAGTCTGTTATTGAAGGAAACCAGCTCGAGGAGCTGAATGTAATCGATATGGTCCGCGTGCGGAAGGAGTTTGTGGACTTTTTTTCTTTCGTCTGCGGAAATTTACTCTACAGTCGTTGTTATCCTAATGTTTTTCTTGCCGGTATGCTACAAGGTTATGACCGATGTCCGACGAAGAATAAGTTCAGCGCCGACGGACGGATTACCGATCTGCTGCTGCAGTAGGCTAGAGAGGACGGGGGAGAGAGGTATGATGCGAGCGAATTAGCTCATCTTAATTTCTGAAAAGTTGGCAAGCTATAAATCTGCTCAAGGGTGAGTGAATTTCAGGCATTTACTTTCTTAAGATAACATCAACACGATGTTCAAACTGGCCTCTTGCATAAACCCGGCGCCGCTACATCGGCATGCGGGATGACAGTGGAGTCGTGAGTCGGGTACGTTAGAAAGAAGTAGGTCACCGTTATCTCAACAGTCCTTTCAATAGGAGAATGCGTGCATTGATACAGTTTTGGCAGCACAAACGATGAAACAACTTGTGCGTCCAGTCTTGGCAGAAACACTGCGAGGTGGAGGATAGTGAATATTTCATGATGTTCGCCAGTTTGCTCTCTCTCTATCTCTCTCTCTTCGTGCCTTTTTGCTTCTTTTCCATCCTGCATGTTGCCTCCTTTGGTGCTGCAGTTGCTCGCAACTACTGCTAGACGCGAAAATCTTTATTACAGAGTCAGGTCGCTCAAACCAGCAACGCGACATGCTCTCCAAACAAGCAATGGTAGTCCGACCCGCCTGGCACATGATGTGGTGACGCATTCGCGTTTCCTTCTTCAGCAGCCTGCACCGCTGGAGCTCCACAAAATATCACCCTGATTAAGTCTGATTAAGTCCGCATCGTCACTTCGTAACTTCTACCAAAGGCGCTGAAGTGACATATCTTACAAACACGAACAGCATAGCTTACAAAAATATCCTGCATCGAAACGCTTCCCCCCTTATCAAAAGAGCAAAAGTATAAAATGACACGAAGAGACAAGGAAAAAAGTAAGGGAAGAATTAAGGGCGGTACAAAAAATCTCTCAGTGAAAATTATGCGGTGAGAAGAGCCGCCGTCGGGCGTAAATTTTTCACTTAGAAGAATACCCAGTAGTAATAGTGCTTTTCTCCTCGAACGATGGATTTTTTTATTGGTCAGACCAGCTTTTGACTGGAATTAAATAACAGTTGAACCTCGTTATAACGAATTTCAATGAGCATTACAATTTCTTCTTAATAGCCGTAGCTTCGTTATAGCCCGTGTTGACAGAGATTCCAAAGAAATCGTCATTCTTTCGTTTTAAACAGCTTTGTTGTAATGAGGTTCGCCTGTATATTATTCACACAACCAAAATATTGCGTCTGCTCGACTTTTCATGTATCGATAAGGTCATTTGATCTTAAGCTGTGCATATTATGTACATTGTAGCTGAACATTGCTGCTGCGAACACTTGAAAAAGCCTGAGCGTTACGTCTTATAACCCCGGTTTTAGGTACATGGCCACTGCACTGTCTACGGCCATGGGTCCTTTCCAGCGCAAACTTACCTGTATAAATAAATATACTGCCTACACAGCCTTCTTGTAGATAATGTTGAGGAGCCAATATTTTCGCCGCTACTTCTGTCTATCTCCGGCATGGTACACGAATGCAACGTCGCTATGTAACTCGCTTCCCGGTCTGCCAGACCAAATGACGTGTTGTTTCAGTGGAACAGAGTTCCCATCCCCAAGGCCCCATGTTACTGTTTTTTTTTCTCTTACCCCTTCCTCGGTTTTAGTAGAAATAGTAGCACAACTCTGGCTTCCGCCGCAGCCGGTTACCGATGGACGCGTTGTTGTCTCATCCGATAAAGAGAACGGAAACCCGGTACAGGAAGGAAGGCAAAGCAACCAACCTGGGTCGCTACCGGAGAGTCCATGGATTGTATTTATCACCCTTCCCCATTTATTCTCCTCTTCCTTCCATGTACCAGACATCGAGCCCCCCGTATTGATGAAAAGGCCAGTCGCGACGGACCACCTGGGAGCGAATCCTCCAGATAATGCAATTTCGTCGTTTCTACTGCTCGTCGTTGTCACTGATTCTCCGGTTTTCTCCTCACGACGACGACGTTGACGACTGGTACGAACAACTCGGCTTTCCTGCGTGCCGCCGTGTTTCCCCTCTGGTTCCCTTACCATTGGCCATCACACTCACACACAACCCTTTCACTGCCTTTTATCATCATTCTCCTCTTTGCCCATCTGGCTTTCTCCCGGCTGGAGGCTGTTCACATCATCCCTGATGGAAAGCATGGCGCTGCTCTTCGATCAAGTCTCGAAAGAACTGCCAGGCGGCAGCAGGGGGTTAGGCTTACGAGTGCACTGCTCCGCGAAATCGTTTTTCTCGCTGTTATTTCGTATGACTATCCAATGGCAGTCAGCTGAGCGCCACCCTCTTCACCCCTCCCCCCCCCCCCCTTCTTTTTTTCACGCTTCCGTGGATGAAGAAAGGTGGGAGTGCAGGAAGAGACCTCTGACATCGTATCTTCTCCAACTGAAGAAAGCCCGTCTTTAACTTTTCGTTTGGAATATAGACCGAGGGAAAATTAGCAGACACCCAAAGAGGGAAAGATAACAGCTACGAGAGTTCAAAAAAGGAGTGATAAGCGTGACACATCCAGCTTACTCTGAAAATATGAATGGTCTAGCCGGCATTACCGATCGGGTAGTGAAATGAACGCAGAAGCGCGCATCACCATTTTATGCGTAGGAATGGCATGAGTTGACGAGAGGTGCACTTTAGAAGTGCCCGAAACTGGAACCCAATTAAATGTAACAAGGAAACTATGTGTTTGCATTGACAAATTATATGACTGAACCGATCTCTAGCCTTAAGGTTTTTGAAGTCTCTTACTCGGGAAAAAGGCGATGCCTAGGAACTAAAAAAAAAATGTCTCTTTTAGCGTTTCCAGCACATTTCCTTCCTTATTGCATTACGTATTTAATCCAGTATTTAGCTGATGCAACCTCTCCTTTATCGCTTCTAGAATTTAGGTTAGTAGGACGGCATCAAAGCATATGCTCTATTAAAAAGAACAAAGACATAGATGCCGCTGTAATGAAATACAAAATAGAAATTGGCCAGACTTCAGGAACAAAAAAAAAAACTAGTTACGTCTTGTATTGTCGTCAGTGACTGCCCGGCAAGTGGGACTTTTGTAGCGCGCATTACAAGTCAGAGTACTCAAATCACGCCTGAAAAGCCGCAGCAGAAGAGAGAAGGCTGTTTTTGCTCAATGATCATTCTGTAAAAGCCATCTTTTGTGTTAACTTTTTTCCCCGTCCCTTTGTTATTCTACCGTCTGCTGACGACAAATAAGAAACGAGAGACCACTCGATTTACGTTGTTTCTTCTGATTATATATATTTTTATATTTTGCATTCCGAGACACGCGAGAGTGGTTGGCTTTAGTGTGCCTTTTCTACTCGAGAGCATCTCCTCTCGGCGAGCACTTTGCTTAACTGCACTCGCACGCACGGTGCACTCGCCGAAACAAAACGCACTCCGTCGTCCAGTTTCGGAATCCGAAACAGTCTGGCGATGGAGCATTCCGCCAGGAGAAAAAAACAAATATACAAAGAACCAACTATTTAAAAAAAGAAGAAGACGTAGATAGTTCCGTATCTCTCGTAGTGCTAGCCGCTTACGCATAAAATATCTAGCGCATACAACCCTTGCCCTTTTGTGGTGCGCGTCGCGTCCATTCGTGGAAAGAAAAGAGAAGAGGGGCGGCTTGAGGAATTGGGTTTTGGCGCCTGATCGACTCGAAAGCAGGACCATACTCTGCCTCGCTAAAAAACTATGCAGTACAGTTTCTTGGAACCGGATGGCCAGCTTTGAAGCCGATCGCAAGAGTCAGCGCAAACTTCAGGCGAGTAATGTTTGCCCGAGGCTGCGCGTCCCAGTTCAAGTCGTCTGCTTTCGGTAGTAATTATCTACGAGAACTCTGAACTAACACACTGTGAAACTATTGCGCTTTGTCACAATGTTGACGCAGTGGAGAAGTCGTGGAAACTCAGCATTAAATACTCCTGCAATAGGGGAAATAGAATTTCTCAGTAGCTATAGTGGAGAATAGAGATGACAGCTTAGTAACGTAGTTATGAGTCTACTACAGAAGAGGGCGATAAAGCATGAATGACACTTAATCACACAACAACTACGCGCACCAAAGTACAAGGACGGCATGAGTTTTCGTCCGGTAGGCTCCACAGTACTGTCTCGTTTTATGCCCCATCACAAGTAGAACAAGCATGAAATGCGACTGGCCCTTCCTGCTGCTCCCTACTACCGGCAACGGCGTACGATGTCGCTGGCAGGTGGGTAACAAGAAGGAATGGGTCCTTCAAGCGCTGTCCGCTGTGGCGATCGGTCGTAGAGACTCGCGCGCGCAAGCGAGCATTCGCCGCCTCAGCCACCTCGCGAATATTGAATCTACTCGGGACGCGCATTCGCCTGCCTTAGAACCCTCTAGTGCCCCCGAAAGCCGCGCGCCTTGGCAGTGCTGCTGGTGACATGGCGCCTTCACAAAACACTGATCTCTTTCGAAACACCTCTGGTACGCTCGAAAATGTCGTGATCGACTGTTTGCAAATAAGTGTCTCTACCGGGCTTCTTTTGGCTCGGCTCACGAGACGTAGCCTTCCTCTTTTCCCGCCCCCTTCATTCCGTACGTTCCCTTTTTCTGCTCTCGTCTTATTTTCGCTCCGTTGTTTCTCAGTTTTCATTTCTGTAAATGCGGCTTCCTTTCTTTTTTTTTTCTCTCATTCTTGCTGTCAGGTTGCGCCACGCATCTGCAATCGCGCGCGATAGCCTAACCTGTGGTAGACTTTATTTTTGCAGGTTACAGCCCTGTGTTTTGGTGCTAGATTGTAGCTCGTTATGTATGTTACCTTCATTCGTTCTTTAATTCCTTCCGGTTTAAAATAGGACTGCGTTCTCCACCATGCTTCAAATGCGACTTTCACTTCTCTTCTGTTTATTGCGTTTTTATTCTCTCTCTTATCCGTCCGCTCGCGGCACCCCTTAAACGAATCTTCGTGCGGTCTTCGCTCTGAAATCGCCATCGGATATCTCAGAGCGCATCTCTCCAAATTTTCCAAACTGCAGTAAAGTGCTGGGTTTTATAGCGGGAATTTCCGTACAGTAAGGACTGAGCAGAACATCTTTCGCACGATGTAATTCTTTATGCAGCAAATGTTAAACTAGTCGCAATCACTGCATTCGTCTGTGCAGTTTCATAACACTTGCGACACTTCCGCCCTTTTATGATCAGTCGAGGAAGCTCTCAGACATATTTGGAAGGCTACTATTCCAAAGCATCTTATGCTAATACTTTCAAACGGTGCCCTCAGAGAGTTTACTGAATTAAAAGAAATCGCTCGACGAAGAAATCGCTCGAAAACTTTTACTGCTCTCAATAGAGAAGTAAATGGAGGTATTCATGAGCCGGTTCTCATGAGTTCGGCGCTTACAAATACTAGGAGCAACACGCGACATCAGCTTTGAGCGCCACCTAATACTGTGACAACGCAAGTTCCTGTCTTCCCTAATAATCCTGCATCTGAACGTTAGGAAACTGCGGTGAGAAGTAAAAAAACCTAAGTCGTCGCACCTTTTGGTAGAGGAAGCTGTGGTCTGTCATCCGATGCAACGGCGCCTTTTCCGTCCATTGAGCATCAAACACAAAAACGGAGTCAGCAAGGACGTACTCCACTCGCAGAACACACGCCACGGATGCAGGATTGACACACTCGCCATAACCCTTCGACCATGGGCCATTGTACTCCAGACCACTGGGGTAATTTTTGTTTTTTCGAAGTAAACTACATCGACGTGCATTTCAAGTCAACACCTCCGAGCTATCAAAGCATAGTTGCAATTCCGCGACTCGGAAACAAAAGTTTGAACACAGTGGGAGATCGGTGATGTCGCTTCACTCTCCTTCCCTGCTGTGCTCATTGTAGAGGAACGGCATCTGCTCTCGTTGGAGAGGCGCGCTAAATGCGCCTTTATTTTTTTTCAACCGTCCACAAAAAATTACTGCGGCGATGTTGCACAGCGACTCTAACTGGGCATAGTGATGCCTGTAATTGAGACGCCTCACGTCGCAATCACATCAATGTTTCCCTTTTTTGCCCTTATTTTGCCCTTAGGCAACTTAAAATGGCTTCGTTGGACTACTGCTCCTTATGTGCAGAGTTTTAAATGCTGCCTAAGCCTTGCAGCAGGCTTCTTTATACTCTTGAGTAGAAAGGTGCTCTTTGAAGCCCGAGCTAATTGGTTCTTAATAGCGGCGTAGAAAAAGAGCTCCGCGGAAACCAATAGTGAGAGTCAATTCTGTGACACGTTTTTTACAACTCTGTGGACGAGTAGTGGGTCTCGCGAGTAGAGTTGAAGCTAACAGCAAGCAGTGCCCCGCAATGCCCAGGCAATTGAAAAAAATAATCCCAGCCTGAATAAACTATTGTAAATATTTTCCACGACGAAGCCAAATGCGTGGCCACTGTCTGAATTGTGCGGATTTATATCGGTCATAAAATTCATCATAAAGAAAAGTAACCATGTTCGCGAGAGAATACAAAAGCAATTATGAAAAACGACGAAGGGAAGAAATAAATATTTAAAAACCTAAAGAGGTAAATAGCCAAGCAAACCAAAAGACGCATCCAGGATAATAGCGTCTAAATATTCGTGGCGATACTGTTTTTAATAGATACATGTTGACCGCATGGTCGTACAGTTACACAGGTAGCACCCAATGTTCCTTAAGACGAGACAGCGGCTTAAAAACAAAGTCGTGTCAAATATTATCAGAAATTAAGTGAAGCCAGAGCCGGAAGCAGAAATGTGTTCTGCATTTATACTTGCGATTGCCTCGGTGTCGAAGTAATCATTCATCTCGACGATTTGGCGACGTCATGCACGGTGAACAATATTGTTAACGATAGTAAGCCTCGGGTTAACAATCACGAGTGCTTTTTTGAGTAAGAAATAAGAGATTGAAATGCGGGGTTGTATGTTAATTAGAAGAAAAGATTCTGCCCAGATAATTACGCATATAGTTAACAAAACTGAAACGAAGTGGGTTTTAAGATATGAGTGCACCAGGCACCCCATATTGCCGCCACTGCACCTGCAAAATCTAACTACGCAGCGATTGCAGCGACGAAGCTGCTTAATTCCCGAGGTTCACCGCTGCGATACCCATTAACTTGTCTTCACTGGGCTTGAAAATGACTTTTAACCTGAGAGCGGCGGTCGCATCATAGAGTTACCGCCGGTTGGCTAGGCTTCAAGTTGAAAGAGACCCACCTGCATCGCCCAACTGCTGGGCACAGGAGCGCGGCAGTAAACCGCGTATACGTTAATGTGCGGCATTGGAGAAAAGGGACCACACAAGAGAGGGCGGGTCAATGAACGAGAGTGCGGGGGCCTGACCAGGAGGGCGTCTAGTTTGCTACCGGCGTTCACTGAGGTAGGCTGCGCGAACACTGCATAGAAGCGCTCGTACACCATAACAGCGCGAGCTTTAACACGCCGCAACGGCGGCTCATTTCTGAAGTGGCTGAGTCGGCCTTTGATACGAGGCTCCTGTGGCCGCATGAAATTAAGTTTGAGCTTGGGTGGCGGGAAGTATGGGAGCGATGAGAAGAGTTACCTAACCTAACGATAGCCACCCGTAACAAGTGAGGAAACCATCAGCTGCTGCTTCTGTAGCTACTCTTGAAGCAACGAGAAGATATGCTGCCCGTCCGCTCTCTCAACCAGGCACGGGATGTCAGAAAGAGGACGAATACTCGAAGTAGACATGACGAGATTACGAGACTCGATGGCTGCTGTGAGGTCTCCTTATTCTCCTGCTTGTACTCCACCTCGAAGCTGCAGTGGTCTGCGGTGGCGGCAACTGCGGTGCGACGATGGCAACGAAAGAAAAGGCGTATTAGAGGAAAAGGGGAAGAGGGGAGAATAAGTGCGTGAGTGCATAAAATTGTCGCCATCTCTCTGCCTAACGACGGCCACTGATGAACGACATTACGATGACCGGCTTGTCGTCCCGCGATCCGAGCGGCCTGAGAGTTTCCTGCACCCTCAGGGCTAATGCACCATCGGGAAAAGCTGTTTCACGGAACCACTCTGCCTCCCGATCAGTCTCACCCTATCCATGTTTCAAACCCGGTGTAACTGTTTTC
The DNA here is from genome assembly GCF_052857255.1 of Amblyomma americanum. Taxonomy (NCBI): domain Eukaryota; kingdom Metazoa; phylum Arthropoda; class Arachnida; order Ixodida; family Ixodidae; genus Amblyomma; species Amblyomma americanum. The sequence goes on along the minus strand of NC_135499.1, from coordinate 165,693,465 downwards.
GTGTTTGTTGCTCTCGTTATTTCCTGTCCACCTTGCTCGGTAGCATGTATCAACGGTTTTCATGACACGTTTTCACGGCCAGCTCTGGCACCGGTTACTTCTCCACGGTTCCTACCTTGTCAAATGAGGTGCAGCGGAATGACATTTATTCCAAGCTGTTACGCTTGCGGAAAGTGAGCTGTGCACAGAGGCGTGCGATATCGCTGAAAAGGTGTGAATCAATGACGATCGTGGCACAACAGACTGATTTTGTTCGCATGTATAGTCGTACTTCGCTTACGGGATCCTTACGCCGTTTACGTTGGTGTCTGGTCATACCCTTTCTACCCATATCTCGCTTTTTGTACACGCAGGTGCTCTGTTTGCGCTTGCAGTAGCATTACGCTCGATTTTTCTACTATTTGCTACAGGTTGTTCATTTTAAGCTACAAACACTGACATATTAGGCAGTGTGAAGCAAGTTTCGTTGAAGCAGTATACAGTATAGGCGCACGTTTTGCACAGATCTCAGCCATCTATGACAACAGTTGTTTGTCTAGTCGCAACAATTTAATGCTTGGCTTGCATCCCGGCTAGTTGACGGCCTGTAAGTACCCAGCGAAAGCTGTACTTGAAGTTTTCACTACCTTGTAGTGCCGCACGACTATGTGCCTATGGAGGCTGTTCTCAAAAAGAACATTCGTCACGGCACAGATTTGAGTGGTCATACCAGTGAACTACTAGCACGTCTGTCGTAAAAAAAAAACTGATGAAGCGCCTACTGTGCGGTGACCTGATCGTCTTCTTCGATTGGGGGCACTGAAGCGAATTCGGTCGCTACTTCACCCCTTTAAAGTTTGAAAGGCTTTTCTCTCAAACATTTTTAGTGTTGGTTCTATGGGACTTCATTAACATTAAAGCAGAACGGATTTGTTTATGCTCATTAATACTAGCATGTTCAACTTTCAAAAGAATGGTGATTTGAGCTAGTTGGATTAGTTCATCTTGAAAACAAGAACCAGCGCTCAGAGTCGAACGACAAAAGAGAAGGGTAGACACTGCAATCGCTGTTTCGCAACTAAGCGTAGTTGCGAGACAGCGCTTCTGCTTCTCCTTTGTCCTTCATCCCTGTGCGCTGGTTCCTATTTTCAAAATGTCCACTTTACTTTTCACATTGAAGTTCTGATCTCCGTGCTGGAGTTGAAAATGTTGCCACTGTCCACCGAACGTTGTTTTCGAGTAAAAACCGCGAGTTGTCAAAGTGGCGAACTTAGCGTTGCCACGAATTGCGCATATATGGCGTAACGTACTGAACGAGGAGGAGCTTGCATACTAATGAGCGATGGCCTTAAAACCTTCATGTCACAAAAAGTGACCGGCGTCCGGTTTTTTTATGAAGCCTCTCAGAACCACCTGCCATAATTTGCAGGTGGCAAAGTGGGGAGCACGAAATTTCTTTCTACACTTTAGCCTGTTATATCAAGTAGCATGGTTAGGGATATCTTATCTTTCAAGCTTTTTTTGCAGTCCCAACATTCTTTTTGTAGGAGAGAGGAGGGAGAGGTTGGAAGGTGTCTGCCACGGGAAGAGCTCAGAGGCCCCGGCGTGTTGCCACCATGAAAGGGAGAGGGTGAGGAGGAAAGTGAGCTGAGAAGAGCAGCTGCGCGCGCGCACCGGACGCCACTCTTCCGTTGAAGTGGTCGCGAGCGAGTAACCGCCAGGACTGAGTGTCGATGGATACTGGAGATCAGATATGAAATAGAAGACGAAGTGTGGAAGAGAGTCAAGAGTAAAAAAGTACGAAGAACACTAAGCGCGCAATAAATATAGATGTAAAGAAATGTGTGCGTGGTTGTGTCGCGACATGTTGCTAGGAATGAAAGGCTAATGCTGTGCATTTCCGTCGCTTCGGCCCACCGACCGTCTGTCAGTTTTGCCAAAAATATCTATCTGCAAAGGCTCAAAAACAACTCTCAGGAAAGTCTCAAACATCTAACGTGAATGTTTGGGCTTGAGCTGTTGTATGAGAGCAAATAGCTATAAATAACCTTAAATGGCTGCGCGATGTCTTCGTGCGCTGCCAAGTTTGCCGGCCGAGCCACTGCAGTTAACCCTCCCGTCAAAACATAAAAAACAGGACGCTTACAAATGTATTAATCGGATTATCAAGGTTTAGCTGGCGTATAAACGCGAAAGAAGGGGCAGATATTCTAGGTTCTATTAGAATGGATGCTTTTACAACTCGGCCACGGCGGCAATGGCCTAGAGGTTATATCAGTATAAGTGCGGGAGGTGCTGGCTCGTAGGTGGATGAAGCATAGATGGGTGTCCGGAGGTTCACCCAATAGAGGATGCTTGCTCCTTTGGGAGAAGGAACCTTCCTTGCCTGGAGGGTGCCCGGAGGGCCGGGCGGACAGCAGCGATGACAGCGGAAAGAAACTGAATAAATGGCTAAGAAAAGCTAACACACTAAAAGCAATTGTAGACATAACGCAAGCAAAAAGGAAGTTGCGAGAAATTGTGTTCTACGGCGCAATCATTGAAGAGCCTATATCAGCCATGTATATGTCACTTAAGGTTAGTGAACCCGACCTTTTCGCAGCACCGGCCCTTATTACAGCGAGCAATAGAAATCACGCCGCGAATGAATGACGACAACGGCGCCCGAAAAGGGCGGTTCTATAGTGAATAGGCCGGTGTACGCAGCTGGTAAATGGATGAACACTGCGAGCGGTCGAATATTACGAGAGCTCCTACTGAAACCAGAAATGAATAACAGTAGCCTGGCCCACAACTTCGTTGCTATATAGAAACCAATACGCAAACTATAAAAAAGAAGCGCGAACTATGCGTCATGTACAGTACCAGACGCGATCCTGTATCTGTAGGTTCACCACCCTTAGCAGCACCAACGTTCTGACGAATGACAGCATAGACAATCAGTAATTCATTGGTAGTCTTAAAATGAATGAATTTTCATAACAATTCAAGCCTGGTCTGAAACGCTGGTCCAAACAACTGCGCTCTAATAAAAATGAATGAGTCGGCTCCCTGGAAGAAAGGCAAATAGTAAACTGATTCAGCATATGCTGCTAGGTTCTTCTACTGCCCTCAGTAAATAAAATCCCAACAGGAAAAATGAAAGACGATCAGAAAAATGAGATCTTCGTCGAGAGAAGCTCAATACTCTTCCCGATTAAATGAACTTCAAACGCGCGAAGACTAACATTTAGAAATGTTAATAAACCTCGCTTATATTTTATCTCCAGGAGCGGAGGTGCTTGTGTATTTGTGCCTGCGTTTCATTTCTAATGTTCGCGTTTCATTTGTTCCCGATAATGCACTCCACATCGTGTTGCTTCCACCGCATAGTGCACTGCTTCGGTGGACACTGTGGTTCGTGCGCTAAGCACTATCGCAACAGACGTTCACGTGTGGGCACATGATTGGTTCGACACCTTGTCTGTCGGACAAAAGAACATAACGCGGAGCGCGCTGGGCCTAGTACCGCTTCTAATGACAAGCTTGTGTAGTAGTGCCGGCCTGTGGAGAGTATAATGATATCAGCCCCAACTCGAGTGTGCACAGTGAGCGAGATATGAGACCCGCCAAGAATGATAATTAAAAAAAGGAAACGCGTCTAGAATATATAGGCTGTGAAAAAAAGTGGTAGGTGACTCCGCAAAAGGAGAACCATAATCCCCTTCCTCTTCGACTTCGGCGCGAGCAACTCTTGTTCATTAATCGAAACGGGGTCACTGTTACTTAGTATAAACGACGAGTGACATTCCAATAGCGCATGGACACCTTTCACTGCAGTCGTTTACTACCCGCTGCGATGACTTCACGCGTCTGTGGCTACCAGGGTTGCCACGCCTCGCCTTGCCAGACCAGCGCTTGAAAGCGCTCCAAAGTCCACAAGCAGCGCGCTCGCCCCACCCGTTTAACGCATTGTAAATACGCAGTAGAGGCCCTTCTTCCCACTCACCCCCCCCCCCACACACACACACCCCCCACCCATACATGTTCTTATATGATGCGGCAGCTTGTATTGGGAAAACAAGGTAGAGAAGAGAAAAAAAGGAAAATGCTGCAATAAGAACCAAGATGTTCAGCGCAGTTCATCTTCGTGAAGGAGCGCGGTGGCTGTGCTTTTTGGAAAAGGAGTCGTGCGTAGTTTGTAACAAAACATGAAGGTCGCGAGAACCTCGCGTCCGACCAGTGGGGGCTGTTATGGTAAGTTCGTTTGTACTGGCCTGTATGTGCACGAAGCGGGCGTCGGACTGTTCCTTTTCTGACGTCCCACACCAGTTCTCTTTTTCTTGCCACCGCATATTCAGCAGCAGTAACGACTCGCTGGGGCCGACTTCCTGCGTGGCTGGTATATAGCCCCCTCGATCCGGAGAAACGGACGCAGTTTACAACCGGTGCCTGTGGCCGGGCAGACCCTGCATATCTTTGCTCTCTTAATTTCTCTTTCTTCTATCATTCCCACCATGGTTGCTCCAAGAGCAGCGACAAGAGAGGCCACAGCGGCAGCAAGAAATCCTAAATCTCTCGCGTTTGCAGTCTTGCAGGAAGTTGTCTTTCCTCGAGTCTTGGGAAGGGTCATAGTTGGGACGAGATGGAGGAGGAAGAGGAAGAAGAAAGGAAGAGAAGCGAGCGAGAATAGTCGAGGTATTCTGAGCCAGTCCCCCACAAATCTCTTCCTCATGGGGAAGATGCGAAGGCTGTGGTAGATTTGTTGCTACGATTCCTCAATAAAGACAAGCTGCGGAATAATTGGCGAAGTGCCACAACTTTGTTTCGCAGCACTCCTCCTTATCACAGTGTCTAGCTGGTTGCTGCGATAGAAGAATGGCTAAACCGTATTACTGAGTGCTCAGCGCGCTTTGGGAGATAGTAAACTGCTTTATAAAAAAATATACAGGCGGGGGAAAAGGTAGGTGTGAACGAGACGGGTGGTTTCGGAAGGCGGCGGAACGAGCTGCTTACACCTATCCCTCTCCACCCTCCTTCTTCTCCACCCATAACCCCCGTCCATTCCTGAGAGAGGTGAGTGAGATCCGACGGAAACGGGATGTGCGTATAGTACACTGCAATTTTACGGTGTGCGCTTTCTTAACGGGCCTGGCTCCTTCAGCCTCTCCAACCCACCAACACTCGTTGAGGCTGGGAATGGCAGATGTTTACGAGGAACGCGAGAAGAGAGGCTTTCACGAAATGAGGTTCCAGTTTCTGTGCGAGGTACCCACCGAATTCTTTCTCTGATTCTGCCGCCCATACTGCTTTACAGGCGGGTGAGTGCGTCAGCTACCCGGGCGTGTTCGTGTCGGCTCGGCACGATGTTTGTGTCCGCCCTCACTCCCTCCGCCATCACAAGAGTCTCGCATGCCGGTTATCCTTCCAGTTAACCTCCCTGCATTTACTTCTTCCTCGTCCTCCTTCTCCTCCTCGCATGATTTCTCTCTCACTTGGGAGGGGGGAGGGGGGAAGGGTAGAGAATGAAGAGCGGGTCGGTATAGCCTTTCCTATATAGGTGCCTGCACCCCCAGCAAGCGTCCCGGACAAGTTGGCGAACCCCACGCTTGTGTACGCGTACTCCGATTTGTAATTAGGGAGAAGGCAAAGACTGTACACCTTTCACAGTGAAGACGCCTACGAGATATACGCACTGAGCATGTTAGGTGCAAATAAGAAAACGAAAGCAGCGCCTAAGAATAGCGAATTCAATTTTCTCTGCGAAATAAAATCAATTTTAACAGCTGCTTTCTTGATAACACCGTTTCTTTTCACACTATGGGATGATTTCATATTTTGTCCTCTTCCAACAATTCCGCCCTTCTCTTTCCTTTCTCAATTTATTCATTTTGCGTTTTTTTTACTCTATCCGCGAGGTAGTGGTTCATGTATTCTTTTCTCGCCCGCATTAGGAGAGTCGTTAGGAGCTCGCGGCACCTGTTTTGGACAGGCGTGGTCATTCGATTTCAGCACGTTGTAAACATCCTCCTTTTCCTTGTTTCTGCCCGATGCACTTCTTTTCACGCCTTCTCTGCTCATAGCTTTTTTTTACTCTTTCTTCAATACACGAACTTCGTACTTTTCTTTTTGAAGAAGTGTATTTCAATATCGTTTGCCTGTTGAGATAGGAGATCAGGTTTCCTTGTGACAAATAATTCATGCACTAGCACTTTTGCGTTTTTATTACTCTTCTTTTTACTACGTTACTCGGTGCCAAAAACCTGCAAGCGGAGCATATGTTTAAAAAGCAATGCCTCGTTGTCGCAAAGATGCTAACAACTAGCCAGAGTATCTGCCTTGTTTGCTTGAGAAATATTTGCATCGAGTGGTGAGAACTCACAATCGACTGCGACAAAGTATCCCGCACTTCCACCACTTTATGTGTAATCCTAGCGTCAAAAGTTAACAGAACATGCCAGTGGCGAAAATTTTAATTTGCTCTCCAAGATGAGTTGCTTGGGAAGTGATGGTGCGCTGTGTAGTTTGCACATTCAGGATTAGGCTGCATATATCTATTACAGGCTGGGTTCCTTAGTCATTTGAGAAGAATTAAACTTATTTTACTTGAAGCATACGTGTTAAGAGCTGTTCTCCTCAGCTCCTCGCAATCTGAACCTGAACATTGAGTGCAAATGCAGCAGTGGAGTGAGTCTGGATGTACTTCCCCCGCCTGCGCTCAACTCTGCGCGGAGCTTATTTGTGGAATTTAGTAGATGCAGATCTGCAAGTCACATGTCTGGGATGAAGAAGTGCTTCACAGAAACAAAAGAAAACAGTGAGGCACAGAAAGGTTTGCTACACCAAAACTAATTCTTAGCTCTTTGGAATACATCATAATGATCTGATGTGCTTTGAACACAATTACCTACCTTATCACAGTGTATAAAACCATGTTTCTAAACCATAGACTGCAGGAATTTCTCACTGATAACTGCAAGACTGCCTTCAAAGATTTGGCTAGAATAGTTGAAATGAAATCAAACTACGAACCACCAGCAGCGTTATTTACTTTATACTGATTTATGTTCGAGCTCAATTATAGTGGATGTCATTATAATGATAACGAAGTAAAAACGAAATTACGAAGTTGAGTTTCGGAATTTGTGGAGAGCCCCTAAACTCATTTTAGTTCAAGCATGCGTGTTTCAGACTTCTTTTTTACAGGAAAATCGATGCAATCCTAGAAGCCCTAGACTAGTTTTTTTTTTCTTTTTGTATCTGCACTTCACACAATTTTAAATAAAATATTAAGTGCCACGTTAAAAGAAACTTGTTTTCTATCTTCCTGAAGTCATCAAGGTGATCATCACAAGGTAAGTCCTCACTCCACTGTTCTCAGCGGATACAGTGAAGCCACATCTTGCATGCTTCCTACTTTAGATTTATTTATTTATTTATTTATTTATTTATTTATTTATTTATTTATTTATTTATTTATTTATTTATTTATTTATTTATTTATTTATTTATTTATTTATTAGTACCTCAAAGGCCCCATTGAAGGGCCCTACAACTGTTCACTTAAAGCCATAGTCTCTTGGATTCAACTTTTTCCTCTGGCTTTCTTCTGTCGCTTCATTGGGTGCGCTGATAGCACAACAGTTCTTAAGGTTTTGCTCTTTCTCAGTAGAAAGAGCAATTACTTAATTTTATTGCAGTGTAAGGCACGTAAATCTTCAGTTTGATTTGCCACTTTTCCAAAAGTGTGTGCGACAAACCATGCATGTTGTATCGTATTGTCATAAGACATCAGCTGGCCTTAGCTGCGTCACCCATGCCACACGTGCAAGGCGCGCCCTCTTATCGTTTTCCTTCGCCACTCGGGCTGGCATGGCTTATATAAGCGAGCACGAAATAAAAGCGACTGCATTCGCCTTCCTGATGTCGGCCTGTAATTACGTCGTCAACAGAGCGACGATACACACACCATCTGCTTAATAAAGGATGAGGTTGTTCGCATACACGCACTAAGAAGGAAAAACAGTACGCAGCGCTTCTTCGGACGCAGTGAACTTCGTGCTCAAGCACACCTGATCGTAAAATTCCGCTCTTGGCGCTTTCCTAACGAGTATGTGCGTACTATTAAGCCATCAAAAAATAAGCGCCATCATATGCGGTGTTATATTCAAATCCCCATCTTTCAAAGCGTTTTTCCTCTCATTATAGCTTTTTCCTTTGCTGCACTCACTGACCGGCTCACTCTTCAGAACTACTCAAGCAGCCCCTGAAGGTTACGCATGTAATAGTAAGAGTTAATTTGGATCACGTTTTCTTCGTGTAGTACAGCATACCTTTTTCCTCTTTCTATCACACAAAGAAGACTTAAAAAGGTGAGAGTAATGCTATTTTAACCATTTCGTGGCCAAATTATGAAAGAATAAAAATAATAAACACTTTTGGAATGTCGCCAATTATCAAGAATTAACATATTGGCCCATTTTCAAAAGTCAGATCAAGCTGTGTCGATGAATAATCGAAGGCACCGAACCAAACCGATAGTCTTAGAATATAACACACGTTTTTTATCCAGCGAACGTGTTCTTATTTCTCCAGCAAACGTTGTCATTGAATCAGAGACATGAAATTGATGGACGGTGGCTTGAAATCACACTATCGCGCACACTTTTTCTTCACGCAGCTTTCTCACTGTGACACCAAACATTTACCGGCAAATTGCTTGCTACTGAGAGCACGTGGGCATCGAACCTTGTATGCAAGCTGCTTTTCGCAATGACTACACAGCGTGCACATAGTGCGTGGCGAATTCGCGACAGTGCAGTGTAAAATTTGAATGAGAGAATCATGCCCCAATCTGAAGCTTTTTATTTGTTTTTATAACGTTTCAAGTGAAAGCGCACCGCCGCTATAGTCAGAAGTGGCTCGCTGGTACCATGAATCATAACAGAACATGTACAATGGATAAAAGGGGATCCTTTCTGCGCACCAGCCTACACAATCACTGTTTTACTAACCAAAGTCGCGTATCTTAAAATTGAACTCAAATTAACAGAATACTTGTTTCATATTGATCTTCGAGAAACTGGAAGCCATCTTTGGGCATTGAAAGAAGTTGATGCCGACAAGAAGCAGGTCCACCGAGCAGAACTGTTCAACGTTCATCTGACTAGTCTACTCTGAGTTGAGAGAATCGCCAGAGAGCGGCGGCGCTACGCTCTATACCCAGAATGACGATGCACAAAGAGCCTCCCGCCGCCCCTTTCTGCACCCAGTGCGCCAGAGAACGTAAGGTAAATCTTCCCTAAGGTCTTAATCCTATGAGTCATTGACCGGGCTCTCGCGGTATGTCTTGTTATTCATCGCCAGATTTAATCGAAATCAGGTGCGAAATTTACCAAGCTTATTTATCATAGAATTCGAGGCGTTGAAAAGCTCCACCAACAGCGTTTATTCACGGGAAGCTGCTCCTGTAAGATGGATTGGAGACGGTCGATCAAACAGCCGCTCATTCTCTCCAGAACATGAGTCAAGTAAGTGATCGTCTCAGGCGCTCACTGAGAAATACGTATTTTAGCAACGCGAAAAAAACTAAGACATCCGCAAAAACGTTACACAACGCCAGGCGCTGTGTCCTCTTCATTCTTGTATTTGAACGAAGATGTGTTATAAAGCAGCATATGGTGGCAACACACATGTCGATGTCTGCGAAAGGGTGCACTAGGGAATCTCCAAGCGACTGTAGGGGCCCTTTAACGCTAACGCGTCATACTCTCAGGTGAACTTGGGCGTCCCCCAAGTTTCTGCCACAAAAGCGATTTAGTATGTAATTAATTGTTTATGTTGTGAAATTGCGCTCCAAAAGTAATACTAAATTACTAACAAAGAAAAGTAACTAATTTCCTTACAAACTGTGGAGAAAAATACCTGATTACTATTATCGCTATGTCTGAACCAAAATAAAGAATACTGAGGTTTGGGCTCCTTCTATTCTGCCTTTATGGCTTAGCGGGTACGGCGTCTGGCTAGTGAGCCTTAGTTCGCGGGCTGTGATCCCGGCTCTCACGACCACATTTGATGGCGCCGAAATGCAAAAATACCCGTGTGGGCTGCAATCACCATTTCAGGCAGACAAAATTAGTCCGGAGCCATCCCCTAAACGCCTGTCATAGCCCATCTGCTGTTTCGGGACGTTATATCTCTCATACCACATCATCCTGTTCCCTGTATAAAATCTACGAATGGGCGCTATGAAACAGTTTTTTATAAAAAGAAAAAACCAATGACCCCTTAGTCGGTATAAGGTTTCCAGCCCAGCAATGCCTCCCTGAATTGGAAGATGATTAATATATGAAGGTGCTCTGAAATACCATGTATAAAACATACTATATTTAATTTTGTGCTTTGTTTTTAAGGACTCTATTCCTAATAAGCACCGATTACGGTGCCTCAGAAACGGAGCCCTCTACTCCAGCCTTTAGCCTGTAATGAAGCTTCAGCACAATTTATTAAATTAACCTTAATAAGTTCGTTAGCAGACACGCAAAAATCACTACCTGAAGCCAGTATCAGTAAAACAGGTGAAAAGCTGGAAGAGAAAGCACGCACAGGGGGGCACGTGCTTTTTCATTCAAGACGCCTAGAATCCGATAGGTATGCTGCTGTGGTCTCAAGGGATCCATTCAGAAACTAGCTCGGATTTCCATCCTCACTTCACATTAACCTGATCGCTAACTTGACTCAACCAGCTCCTGTCCATCCACTGGTCCGCTCCTTCGTGTATCCCTGGCTGACGCAAATGGCACGTTTGCTATTATCTCCGAACCAATGCTGGCTCTAAATTGCCTCTGCTGCATAGGGAACGGTGGCGGTGCCGGGTGACCTGATTTAGAAACCTCGCCTCCTTTGTCCCACGTTTTTTCACCTATCTTGGGGCTCGTTATGCAGCCCCTGACCGCAACAAGGCTCTGCGCGTACGCGACGGAGTCTCTGCCACTTTTGGCACGACAGTGTCGCAATGCGGTAGATGGGCTCGATGTGAAAGGGCTTCGCCTTTCCTGTGGGGCAGCAACCTCGTCAGAGGTGGCCGAGGAGTGAAGCGTGGGTGTATGCGCGTGTCCTACAGAACCCCATGAGAAAACAAAAGCCGCCAGGCGAGGCCTTTTGTGCACGAAGCAGATCAGAAAAAGCCCTCGACTTCTTTGTTCCGCCAAACTCGAGCTTAAAGTGAGACGAAGTTCCTTTTCTTGACAAACCTTTTTTTCCTGTTTCCATCGTTGTCAGCCTCTCTTTCCAGCCAACCGCGCACAAGCATAAAACCGCACATGCTTACATGGATGCTGATGCTTGCCTACGCCCGGAACAAAATGGCATAAAACCGCACATGCTTATATGGATGCTGATGCTTGCCTACGCCCGGAACAAAATGGCGCTCGAGTGTCTCAAAACTAAGAGATATAAAAACCTCAATTTTATGTATATAAAAGGGACGGTTGTTTGATGTGTTATTTTCATTCCGTGACTCCTTAATCTGTAGTCAATCCGTACTGCTTTAATTATTCCGCGCGTACTGCTAGGTCCGCTTCTGGGGCATGTTTCAAGTTCCAAGGCGCAAATCATGCGTAAAATATTTAATTATGGGGAAAAATAAACTTCTGCGGATTGTGACAGATGGTGCTCTAACGTGGCATACTTAAACACGCAGTGGATTTCTTCGATAATGATTGAACTCAAAGCGCGGTTGTTAACAAGCCATATTGACTTCGTGCGTTTTTGCGCATTAAATATTTATCAAGTGAAATCGCTTTCGTTATTAAATAACTTGCACGCAAACCCTGAGCAGAATTGGAATCATATCAGCGAGTAAAAAAAAAAAGTTGCCGGCTAAACTGTGCGGCTCTTTTCTAGTCGTCTAGTGATACAAACGCAAACTAAGCATTCAACCAAGAAACGGGGGCTTTGCCGGTCTCACAGCTTGATTTTTCTTTATGCGTTCATTTTATCTTTAACAACAGCCTGAGGGGACACTTCAGCTGCACCTAAGGCTATGACGCGATAGCGTTAATGGCTTCCTTCAATGGCCTGTGGTCCTCTTTGCGTATTACTTCACATACACGGACACTGTTCTTTCTTTCACTATTACATGACGCTCAAGCTACCCTTAAGAGTAAAATGCGACAGCGTTAGAGATCTCTCCCGCGGAAGTACTCCTTCATTATTGCCTAGGTTCTGTTTATATGCCTATATAGAGGGTGTTGTTTTTAAATGTTTACATATTTTTATTTCAAAAACTTTGAGAGATACGTCAGTGT